>NW_010232621.1:0-8262 GCF_000690775.1 Eurypyga helias | reverse complement strand
TGAGGGTTTCCTTCCGGATGAGCACGACGGCGCATTGTGCGTTCGAGCCCGGGTCGTCCCCGCGTGGGAGCCCTGCAGCCCGGGTCGCTCCCGCGGGCGTGTGACCGTCGGGAGTTGAGCCGTTCCGTGCTATGACCTTGGTACAAAAATGGGTTTTTTTTCGCATGGAGCCGCAGCAGCAGCCCTCAGGGGTGTGCTCTGGGGGCGAGGGAGGCCGCTGCGCCTGGGGCTGGCAGCCAGACACTGCAGTTTTCCAGGGGAGCGTGTCAGCGAGGCACGTACAGGCTCCTTGGAGTGGGCAGAGCCATCTCTCCCCATCGTCCCTCATCCCCTCCTGCGGGCTGCACAGCAAGGTGATGAGTCGAGCTCGCTACTCGTGAGCCGCACCCTCGAGGAGAGGGAAGCGGTGGTCAGAAAACACAGACCCCAGGAAGGGCAAAGCCAGTCTTGCCAGAGCCACGCTTAGCCCAGGCCAGCCCCGGAGAACAGCTCGTCTGTCACGTATGTCCCCTGTGAGTGAGTCCGGGCGTGCAAAGGTGTGTAATCGAGCAGTCCAAAGGGCTCTGGTCCCGTTGGAGTCAGACCTGAAAAGCCACATGCCTTCAGGCTCTGTTTCCCACAAAGCCTGTTGCTCCGTTTCTGGCAGGAGCGGGAGGGTGCTGGCACAGCGCGTCTCAGACTCCCGGCAGGGCTTGGCAGACTTGAATCAGCGTTTGAGTCTGCTCTGTCAGCATCATGAACTTGGGCAGATGGGGAAAATGGAACCCTCTTGGCGAGAAAGTAAGCCACGGGGCTTCCTAAAACTGGCTGTTCCAGCCTGATCACCTGCATGGCAGCTTTCCTGGCCAGCTTCTACTTGGCCTTTTTATTCAAGTACTTACTGTATAAGTAGACTTGTACCACCAGTGCCCAGGTAGCTGCCCTGTAACTTCATGGCGAGCCATGGCAATCAGCATGGCTTTATCAGAGCTACACAGTGCTTTTGTCCCTCCAGCTCCCTTCCCAAATTTCTAAGGCAGGACTGCCTTAGAAAGACATTGCTGCCTTTCTCTCTGCACTGGTTGCCTGTGCTGGAAAGTGGGGTGATTTGTATTTGCCTGCTGTAGAGACTGCAGAATCCAGTGGTGGGAAGTGATGAGCAAAAGCGAGGTGACATTACTGTTGTAACTGTAGCCATAGTGTAATTCTGATTTTTGGCCTCCCCCACTAGTTGATTAATTCTTGTTTTTTTCATGAAGTGCTTTCGGCAGCTCATGGCAGCAGCTTATCCCATTCTTTTAAGTTTCATGATACACCTGTTTCTCCTCAGGGCAGTCAGTGAGTTATACAGGATCGTGAATAGCCGTGTAAATCAGTAGTGATCTCTGCAATAACGTGGCCCACAGGTTGGCATCTACATGCCCTCAGATGTGTGGTCTCTGGGGTACAGTGTAGCCATGGCTCCGCCAAACTTCCTTGCGTGGCATTGTGTTCAGCTCCACGTCAGGAACTGTGAGCTATTTCAGCATCCCCCGGGGAATCCCTGGAGATGTTTCTCAGAGCCTGATGAACAAGCCTCATCTGGTGAAGGAAGAGTTCCCAGGGCAGGATTTCCACTTAGCAGAGAGATGAGCTGTTCCTGCAGTAGTCTCCACGCAGTGCCATCTGCACAGCTCTTTGTCTGGGGTACAAACCGAAACAACGTCTCATCCTAATGCCATCTCATGCTCTCTTCTTCCAGATGGGGCATCCTCTTCTCCCACCCGCGGGACTTCACGCCCGTCTGCACCACAGAGCTTGGCCGGGCGGCGAAGCTGGCGCCTGAGTTCAGCAAGCGCAACGTGAAGATGATCGCCCTCTCCATCGACAGCGTCCAAGATCACCTCTCCTGGAGCAAGGTATGGGGAGAGGTACCCCTCCCAAGGTGGGGAGGCACAAAGGGAGCTGCCTTGCTCCAAAGGCCAGAGGAAAAGCCCACACAGAGCATAGCCCAGGCTCCAAACTACATATCTTGAATCCCAAAGGATGTAGGATAGAGGTGCTAAAATCAGAGCAGGAACAGGAAGGTCTGTTCCATCTTCGTGGAGCAGTCCACAAAGTCCAGGGCACTCTGTGCACTGATGCTTTGAAACAAGAGGAAAACAATATTACTGCTCTCCTACCAATACCTGAAAGGGTAAAAAGTATGGGTAGGTGGTGCCAGGAGCTCAGGAAAGCAGTCTATCCACAGACCATGTGTAGTAAAACAGGAAAGGAGGCATTAGAAGGGAACAGACAGTCTCCAAAGGGTTCAGTTCATGCCCAGGCAGGGAAAAGAAAACAGAGAACAAACAGGGGCGTGTTAAACATAAAACCACAAATAGGAGCATGTTAAATATGAAACCATCCTAAGGGAGTGTAAAAAAAAGATGGGAACAAAGACAGTTTGCTGAAAGGACTAGTGAAAAACTTTGAACGCAGGCTCAGGGATGGTGTGCTGCCAGGGAGTGTGCCTCCAGGGCTCGCCGGTGCTAGGGGTGTAAACAAGCATTTCAGAGAGATAAGGCCAGAGTGTAAAAATCCCTGGGTGAATTGCCTGCCTCTTTCTTTGCTTTTAACGATGGGAATGTTCTCACGCATTTCCCAGGGGTGAGACACACAGTAAGAGGTAATAAAGATGAGAAATTCCTGCAGTCAGACATTGTTTTATGTTTAATAAAACACATGTTTTATTAAACATAATAAACATAATAAAACATTATGTTTTGTTTTAAGAAATTCCTAAGGCCAGTCAGACATTGTTTTATGTCTGACTGGCCTCAGGAATTTCTTAATTGCCTTATTGCTTAAGTTGACCTTCGTACCTGAGTGGTGCATGGCTGATGTCCCACCAAGCTTCAGAATGGCCTGAGAAAAACTGTACAAATCCCACCCCAGTTAATGAGGTTTCTGTGCTCCTCAAACTGTCTGAAACCACCGGGCAAATCAGCAGATAACATCTTGTTAAATGTAACGAGAAGTTGGGTTTTGCTTTTGTCAGGGGGTCTCACCTCCGTATTGGTTAAAGCCCTTTGAGTAACTGTAGGGTATTGCTGACTTTTACAAAGTCCTTGAGTTTCCAAGAAGGTTTTCAAAGGAATCAGCTTCGTAAAGGGCAAGCTCATCAAGGAGGTGATAAGGTGGGACACGCGAGGTTCGGCTTGCTCAGGTGATCTGGGAGGGAGGCGAACAGCGAGCTGCCTTTGCTGACGCTATGGAATTAGTCAGGCGAAACCTGGAGAAGTTGCAGATCAGCCCCTCGGCGCCGACTGGTGGGAGGCAGAGTAGCACGTGTGGAAAACCTTCCAGAACAAGCGCGGAGAAGGGCAGAGGGCAGCGGTCCAAGCTGCAGTGAGCTCTGGCAGGCTGGGAGAGGCCTCAGAGACAGCGGGTTGGACCTGTCAAAAAGGAAACCATGAAAGTCCTTCAGAGGAAAAGGTCCGATTGGTGAGGACAGATCCACAGCAGGCTGGAGTCTTCCGTGCTGGCTGTGTCTCGCCCGTCTCGCAGACTACAGGGGATCAAGAAAAGGTGCAGAAAGGGAACAAAGCTGCCTGCAGAATTGGGCAGGTTTGCTCCAGCGCAGAGCAACTGGGGCCTGGGAGCGGGAGGACGTGTCAGGCTACGACACGGTAAGCAGCGGTGCAGGGAGCACGGATGAGCAATAAACGCAGCACTCGTGTGTTGTGGAGGACGTAAAGGAGGACAGGGATGTGCTCTGCTCTTAGACCTTGCCCATATGTGTGATCCTTTGCCCTTGGCACAGCAGAGAAGGACTTCCAGATAATGCAGAGCGCCCAAGAGCTGAACTAGGAAGGCAGCTGCTAAGACCCACACAAGTCTGAGACCGGAGCAGTGCCCCAGAGGTTCTCCTGCCCTGCCCTGGGGAAGAAAACGCGTAACAGAGATGCCAACCCCCGGCGGAGGCTGCCTCTCTGGACAAAAGCAGTCTGCGTTCGTGCTAGAGTGAGGTCTAGAAAATGCAGTTTCCTTCACTACATCTTTACGCAGAGAGGAGTCCTAGGAGTGAGCGAAACTTTGGACAGGCAGGCCTCGCTGTGCAGTGTTCCTCTACAGACCTATGCTGCCTCTTTGGATGAAGCTCCTGCTGAGAGGATGAAGCTGTTTTTATCTGGAGCACAGCCCCTGAGGAAGCAAGTGTGCAGGAGGGGTGGCTGAAATCCTGCATGAAACAAGGAAACTTCTGTGTGCTTTGCTCCAAATTCCAGCAGGCAAATGAGGCCTTGAAAGGTGGGATCAGAGTATAGCCCATAGTTCTCATTTCACTTTGCCCAGCTCTGTTTTCCCAACCAAAGATGTCACTGGTGTCCTTAGCCATCTCTAAGCCAAGACAGAGGCTTGCTCCAGGACTCAGAGCCATGCTGTAGCTCAGCTGGGAATCGATCCCACTTTCCTGCCTTCCCAGGCTGTGCACTGCTTCTCCAGGGGGTGGCTGAATGTGCGAGTTCCTTGAGCGAGGTTGACTGGCACGTCAGAGGGGGTTTCAGTGCGCTTTGGCCACCGATGCCTTGGTGAGTCAGGGGTGAATAAATTGCTCCAGTGATGTCTTGTTTCAGCTTGGACTCTGGAGGAAAAATAGTTCCTAGGGAAGTGAGTGAGTCTTGGGTGTCTTATTGCAAAATAGGGTGGGGGCTGCGAGGCTGTTTTGTACAGAGATGCCCGGGTCATGAAATTACGTGCATTTTGGAACGAGTTACAGTCCAGATGATTCAGATATTGCTTCTCAGGAACAATGCTTCTTCATTGTCTAACCCTCACTCTGCAGAGGTGGGGGGAGCATGTCATTGTCTGACCTTCATCTACAGCCTCCTGTGACTCCGTGGGGCATTCAGAAGCATTCACCTGAGCTGCCTTCTCCGGCTGTGTTTTCCTTCCCTGCTCTGCTTTGACAGGGCAGGTCTGCAGGAGAACAGAACCAATTCCTTCCAAGGCAGGCCTGACCACAACCCAGCCGAGAGAAACGGCCCTTTTGCAGCGCAGTGCTGACTCAGAAAGCCCTGGGGAGAAAACAAGCGAAGAGTAAAGCTGGAAAGGAAACATCTCACCACGTGTGCACCACTTGACCTGCTTGCAGCATCCTGTGCAGCCAGGGCTGGGTTACAGCCCCTTACGCACTACCATCAGCTGAGGAGCGGGCCAGGGCCTGCCTGCTCTTGCTGCCTCTGGCATGCTCTGAGCAGCAGCGGGCAGTGCCCCGGGGCAGCATTTCCAGCCCTGCCCTTCCCGAGCAGCACCCAGCCTGTTCCCCTATGTTCAAAGACTGGGGAAGGCAGAGGGACTTGTACATTTGAATTATCAGTTCAGCTGATAACGGTGCGTGGGAGGCTTGCATCGGCGCTGGAGTCAGTTTTTTCCCTTTGTGCGGAAGGAACAGGCAGCTCTGTTCTGGGGCAGAAACCTTGGATTAAACTTGCTGGCAGCTGCTTTGCTTGTGTTGCCTTGAGCAGACCCCTCCCAGCTCTGCGGTGGCTCAGCGTGACCCGTAGGGGTGGTACCACAAATGAGGATAACTTGAATGCTCTGGCCAAGCCCAGAGCAGATTTGGACATACTCAAAATGCAGTTTCCCTGGGGCAGGTCAAGTCTGGATGAGCACAAGGAGCAGGCTCACAAACCGTGGTCACAGGGGAGAGCCTGCACAGCTGTGGAAGGGGATGGTTCCCTCTTCTGTCCCAGCTGTGGTGCAGAAAGGAGCTTGCGGTGTCCCAGTACCTGCACTCAGACTGCGCCTCGAGAGCACAGGTCGGTTCAGGTGTGACACCGACACGTCTGTCAGTAGTGCCGGATCACTCCCGGGGAGAGGGTTGGAAGAGGGACACCTCCGTTCTCGGGGAAAGGTGGGTAGATCTCCCTGTGTCACCAGCACAGACAGGACTTGTCTATTTCTCCGTACCCACTGCCTGGGCAAAGCACCGAGACAGCTGGTCCACAGGCAGCTCCAGATGTTAGGTGGGTAGATCTCCCTGTGTCACCAGCCCAGACAGGACTTCTCTATTTCTCCGTACTCTCTGGGCAAAGCACGGAGACAGCTGGTCCACGGGCAGCTCCAGATGTTAGGGACAGGGTAACAGCCTCTAAGAACCAGGCGGAGTCCAGCCTGACGTGCAGGTGTCTGCTTTGTCACCTGGTTTCTGGAAGCAGAGAAGCATCATGGAAGCCACAGGCCCCTGGCTGTGCTGTCCCAGCCTGAGACCCTGGGGCCAAGCAAGCCACAGGCTGCTGTAAAACATCTGCTGAAGGTGTTTCTGTGTGCAAGAGCTTACCCTGACACGTGAAGCCTGCGTGGAGGTCTGCCTGGCTGGCCTGTCTCCCGTGGCAGTACCTGCAACAGGGATCATGAGCGTGGCGATGGTTTTGTCTCGGCAGGACATCAACGCCTACAACGGGGAACAACCCGAGGAGAAACTCCCCTTCCCCATCATCGCTGATGCGAACCGGGAGCTTGCCGTCAAGCTGGGGATGCTGGACCCGGATGAGCGGGACAAGGACGGCATGCCCCTGACTGCTCGCGTGGTGAGTACCCGGCCCTGGAGCACGCTGCCTCCAGCCTCCTCGGCAGTAGGCATCGCCTGCCCTGTCTCCATGGGCTTGCAGATGGGGGCAGCTTACCTGCACGGACACGGCCGTCCTCAGGAGCTCGATTGACTTCCTTGGGCTAGATCCATGGGGTGTGCTGCAGGAAGAGGCTGGCATAGCCCCAACCTGCTGGCATCAGCTCCATCTTGGCTGTTGTCACCAGCTCATCCTGGTTGTGCCTGTCCTAACACGCTCCGTGGGGGTCATCGTGCTCGACCTGCTGGCTCTCTCCCCTCCCATACTTGCATTAGAAGGGGACAGGCCAAAGGATTGGGAAGAGGAGCTGCCAGAGCAAACGCTCTGTTCCCTGTGCCCGGGCATCACTTGTTCTCTAGAAGATCCCCACCGTGGCATCTCCACTGTCCAACCAACCTTTGATCAAGCAGGTCACCTCCTGGGAAAGGGGAGAGCAGCAGGGCTGAGCAGATCTAGCAGTGCCATTTAACAGACTCCTGCCGAGCCCTGACCCTGTCTTTCTGCTCAGGTGTTCATTTTTGGCCCGGATAAGAAGCTGAAACTCTCCATCCTGTACCCAGCCACCACCGGGAGAAACTTTGATGAGATCCTGAGAGTGGTGGACTCCCTGCAGCTGACGGCGTACAAGAAGGTCGCTACCCCTGTGGACTGGAAGGTGAGGAGGGCAGTGAAAACATGCATGGAAACATCAACCAGCATCCCTTTTAGGGAGAACCATGGGATGGGGAAAGCTGCTGAGGTCCTGGGATCTGAGTTAGACCCCAGGACTGTTGCAGCCTGGAGTCAGCCGCACTCCAAGGCTGGAGTCGGTCTCCCTTCCCTCCATCCCTGGTGCCAGCGAAAACTGGGCCTGGCCCTTCTGGGTATCAGTACTTGAACTTCAGGCAAGGCAGGTCCTGCCCTTGTTGTCTGTGACAAGGAAGGGCATTACCAGGCATCAGTGTGCCAAAGTCCACTCAAAGCAGCGAGTGTGGGACACCCCTCCCTGGGCCGGCTCGCTGCTCGGCTGCCTTTCAGCCAGGATGGGCACAGCCCTAGGCTGTGAGGACCACAGCCAGGTCCTGTCCTCGTAGAAAATGACCAGCTGAAGTTGCTTAGGTGTGGAATTATTTCAAATTCCCAAAAAACAGTTTGGGCAGCCAGGATAAAGCAAGAACAAGCAGCACAGTCTGGATGCTTCAGCAGGGTGGCTCAGCTCCTGGATGTGTCCTGCCAATGGCTAAGGGCGTGGAAGCCGGCCTGGTAGGAGCCAGAGGACACGCTCCTGCTATTACAGGGTGTCCTGGAGAAGCCCTCACGTGTTACACGCCAGGACCAGGCTCCCAAGCGTTATACCAAACACCCACAAAGGGTGCCTGAGCAAGCTGCGCTCCCTCCTGCATCATAGAGATGCTCCAGTTCCCTTCCTGTTACTCCACGTTCCCATGGCAGTCCCAAGGGGAAGGGCTGGGCTGTGGGATCCCATCGGTCCCCTAGAGCTGCAGGGGATGTGCCAGCTCCTCCGCTGCTCTCACACTTCCCCTTTTCCCCCCCAGCCTGGTGACAGCGTCATGGTGGTGCCCACCTTACCCGACGAGGAAGCCAAGAAGCTCTTTCCCAAAGGAGTCTTCACGAAGGACCTCCCCTCGGGCAAGAAGTACCTGCGTTACACCCCGCAGCCGGAGTGAGCGGGCCTGCCCGTCCGCCCCGCCGG
>NW_010232620.1:5527-89745 GCF_000690775.1 Eurypyga helias | reverse complement strand
CCATTCTATGATTCTATGTTGGTATCTGTTATTTGGTACTCATATCTACTCTCAACTAAACAAAAATCAGGGCCTAAATCCCTTCTCAGGGTTCAAATCCATATGACCGCACCATACACACTGCGACATGGCAAGAGCTGAAATCACAGTGACTTCATGGTGACAGGAACTACTTATTTTGGGGTTTTTTGTTTTTTTTTAAAAAAAGGCAAAAAACAACCAACTCTGTTTTCATTGACAGTGAGTTACTGCTTTCAACTTAAAACATCAGGATGAAAGCCAAGAATAAAATCTCACACTTAATGGCTACAGTGTTGTTTTGTGCAAAGCACTATTCTGAAGGATAGTAACATCATCCAAACATTCTACCGTGGTGAAGTGCAATTCGCATCCAATCTAGTCTTTTCTACAAATCTGAAAGACTTTGAAAAAGCACAAGAGGAGAAAGAATTTTTGCAGAATTTTCTTTAAAGACTAAGATCAAGATTTTGAACACGTTAGGAAAGAGAGGGAAGATGGAAGCTGAAAAAAAAAATCTTCCCAAATTACATTTATCCCACATCTTCAAAAGTAATAAATGTTATACTAGTACCATGTCACAGATTTTTCAAGAGCCAACATAATTCTGTTTACAAAGCAGCTTTTAAATGGGGAGAGGTAACATTTTGCAACAGAAAGATGAGCTACCCTTTCACCCATGTTCCTCCATGTCTCGTTTTAAATTAACAATATAAGGGAAATGGTACAGACAAGAGAATGTTTCCGGCTTATGTAGTTTGATGTCAAATGGAAATAAGAATACCACAGAAATTTACAATTTTTCTCCTCTCTGCCTCCTTGTGGCTACACAATATCAACAACATTTTTAGCGACCAAGAATACAGCGCAGGTTAGTGTGTGTGCTGTTCATTTGGACTGAAGCAAATGGGCAGATACACATCTTGGGTATTCAAAGATAATGCCATGTTCCCTGTGACTTTACAAGAATCAGTTAGGTCAAATAAAAGGAAAGATAATTCAGTTAATATGGCTAAAGTAAACATAAGGTAACTATCCCAGTAATCAAGAACAAAATGTATGTCTGGATTAAAGATCAATTACATCAGAGATTGTCCTGATCAGTTATGGGTAGAAGTCTTAATTTCACACCAATCATTACATTTTATCTTGGCATCTACTATTATTCAGTTAAGGGTTAGAATAGAGTCCTTGTGCCTTTTTTTTTTTTTAAAGAAAGAAAACATAATCTGATATACTTTTATCATATTTTACACAATGCTGGATGGAAAAGATGATACTAGTTCCATTTTATCACACACAACTGAACTTTTACTCTTTGAATGTGACACCACCTTGACAGCGTTCCCCAAAGCTGCATGTGCCTCTTCAATCCCAAACAGTTCTCACAACCTTGTTTATAATTTTTTTCCATTTCCTCCAATGTTTCAAAACAAATAACTCAGGAGGAATGTCAGGAACAGTATTACACTGCATTTCTGGAAAATACGTGCTAGCTGGGGAGTCAGCAGGGCACCTTTAATCAGCTGACCCATGCTGCAGTATCTACAACTTGTATTTTATGAGTCATTTTTCTCATGACAGGGTCATTTTGTGTATGCTGTAGCAGGCAAAGAGGAACCCAGAACGATCAGTCTCATGTTCTGGTGAATTCGTCTTTGCATTTCTGAATCTAGTAAGCTGGGTGAACAGCTACAACTTGAAATCATACCACAGTACCTGACCTGACGAGGATTAAAATGATAATACAAACAGGAGAAAGTTGAAATTCAAGATTAACCTTGCCACAGTGCTCTGATATTCTGAACGATATTAAAAAAAAAAAGAGATAAAATAGAAGGGATGAAGAAAAAATCCCAAAGAAAACTTGTTTAACTGCTTTTTGTCTAACAAAAGGTGTACAGTATTCTGCTTCTTTGCTAAATACATTCACTGTTTTCAGTTAAGCAGTAATATATTTTACTCATTTTCCTGGCAAAAGATACTACCTAAGCTAGTCAGTTTTGTCTCTTACTAGAACATCAGCAATGTAAAAACACAGAAAATTAAGTTCTGCTTACTGATACAGATGAAACAACTTTTACGTCTTCAAAAGAAAAACATGAGTGATTACACATGGGAGCATGCTACGCTGTTGATTGCCAAGCTGACCACATTCATCCATTTTAGGGCTTTAATAATTTTCTACTTGGACAACTCCCTTTTCACCCTTACTTCATAGCCACTGCAGGCCATACCTCTTCCCAGAGCAACACTGTCTGGACAACATGTGGATGCAACCAGTCACATAACCTGGGCAAAAGAACAGGGATAGAGAGGGGAAAAAAAGAGCAAACAAAAAACCACCATACCAAAACCCACCCATAGCACTGCTTTACCTCGTACAAAAGAGTTTCCCCACATCACACCCTAACAACAGTTTCTGCTTGCCAGGTTTAGTCCGTTTTTCTGACAGGTGTTAGCTAGTCTTAATATCTATAAGACATTGTAAACCCTGCAACACGTTTAACTGTTCCTTCTGCACTGAGGTATTAGTCTGACAATTTACATTTACCTCTGACTGATACTTATGACTCCACAAGAAAAGATTAAACATAGTGAAGGAACTATTTGTGCTGGTTAAATCATCCTGATAGCGCTCCAATCTGTTTTAAGTTGTAAAAACTCCAACCGTTTTCTCAATTCCACCATATATTTACCATAATAGTTTAAGGAAACAGCATTGTTTTTCAAACTTTTTATTTCCTTCTCTTCTCCTTTCCATTTTCTCTCCCTGAACTACTTCAGCTTCTTAGATATTAAATCTGAGCCATGTTAGATATTCTGATTATGCTAGGTTATCAAAAAAAAAAAATCTTCCCATTTAGCAGCCATTCTTGTCCATTTCCTTCTGCTTGAAGTCTCTCCATCTTTATAGAAGATTTTATTTAGTGTTCGGTAGAGCCAGCACAGAACTGTCATGTGGGTCAAAAATATAGAAGAAAATGGGCAATAATCCATTTTTCCACCTCCACTGATGCACAAATCCTAGTAGAAGGTCCAGAAGTTATCGAGCTTGACATTCATCCAGGTGCTCCTGATGTGCAGAGGATATTCACAATTCCAAGCTCCACCACCAATTCTTAAATTGACACACATATCACTCAGTGGGGTGGTATGGATATTCACTGTATATTAATTGGAAGATATTAGTTTAAAAAACAAACAATAAAAGACCAACAACCCAAAAGCAAACCTTTCATAAAAGCACCATGAGTAACCTGACAGAGATGATCTCTTAGTAAGACTGGCACTGTAACAAACTGAAAGGTATGATATTCACACTTCTGTCGCAAATATATCATCCTTGGTGCCTGCTCTGGGGAGCTCACAATCTAGAGGCGACAGCATAATACAGAGGCAACAGAACAGTGGAATACAGGCAAGGATTAAAAGGAAAAAATTATGACCATATCAAAATAGCACTGTATCCTTTTAAGACTGTATACTGCAGAGTTGCTATTTTCCATTTTTGGAATACATATAGTTATTTTTATGACAGCAACATAGTAGTCGTCAGTCAGCATCAAGATCCTGCTCAGTTGGTTCACAAACATATATTAAAAGAAAAAGTCCTGCCCCAAGAACAAGTTTAAACAGACAAGACAGACAGAGTGTGTAATACAGAGGCACAGAAGGGGAAGAGATTCTCTCTCTCATCAGCTACCCAGCAGGACCAGACCCATGAAACACATTCTTATTTACAAAAATATCATTCAACATTTTCCAGTCACTGGGGCTCAACACCACCCTACAAAAAGACTTAAATAAGGAAAAAAGAGAACAGTCACAAGACAGAGGAAAATAAATAAAAGTTCAGATAAAAATGGACAGAACTGCGAAAAGGTGATTGAGAGAAAGGGGAAGAAGACTTCTTTATTACAGTAAAAGACAGGATTTCAAAAGGTTGACTGCAGCGAGCTGGTGGAAGAGTTAAAATTACAAGAGGAAGAGAGGGAGCAGAAAACCCAGGAAAAGCTGAAATCCTGAAGGACTAGTTTGAAATGGATTCAAAGATATAAAAGACAGCCAGTGGAGGAAGGGAAAACAAATAGCAGGCTGAAACAATAGATGCGGCAATATTTACTCATCCAAATGTTTGGGGTTTTTTTCATATTTTAGTTGTGATTTTTCAAAAGAATGTAAAATTAATTTAGTGTCTAATTGCTCTAAATACCTTGGCATACCAAATTTGCAAAAAAAAAAAAAAACCCTCAAGCCAAACCCCAACAACCAACCCACAAACCAAAATACTCTACAAAACCATCCAAACAACTTCAAAACCCTGCTGCAAAGAGTACAACAGTAGTCTATCTCATTCAATAAAATGGAATGAGAATAAACTTGGGCAGAAGTTGCAAAAGCTATTTCAGCAGGCAAAAAATAGTTAACTCTATTCTGATCACCTTCTGCTACTTCCAAGAATTGTGGGAAGAGATATTATTAGTGAAGTAAAGTCATATAGCTCTAATTGTTATCAGTGTTGGTTTTTTTCCACGCAGTTAGAGTTGGATACTTGGGTAAACAAAATCAGTGGTCAAGTCCTGAACAACAAACACAGGATGGCTGCACGGAGCCTTTACAAGCACCTGATTAAGCAGGCAGGGTTCTGGCAATAAAATTCAGTAAGAAGCTTCTCAGCAGTGCTGCAGAGGCCTTGAATAACTTATAAAATAGCTTTATATCCCAGAGATACTATGAAGCATATTCCACAATTTGACAGGTTTTGTGCATAAGCCCACACAAACTTCTTGGTTGAGTTGATTTTAGTAATTTAAATCCCTTCAGACTTCAAGCTCCTAGAACAATCTGAACCATTTTTCAGAAGCTGGTATAAACAGCTAGAACTTCTTGCTCATTTCTCCCTGTTCACTAAAGTCTGCATACACCGGTCAGTCTTACAAAATACTGCCCTGTTGGTCCAGCTGCATGAGTAACCAAACTAGCATGAGAAATCAAACTATTTTCAGACTTTAAAACAGAAAAGGCTATAATGCCCTATTTCTTTACATATATACAGCTTATTAAAAAAAAAAAAAAAAGAAATCACTTTCTCATGGTGGATGATGGGTTTGATTAACTGCGTACTTCTTACCAGCCCTTCACTTGGCTTGATGTTTGTAAGTTGGATCACTTCAAGGTGGGCAGACTGGGAAACCAGTGGATCAGAGGAGAGGGAGATAATGTGATCACAGACGCCAGAGAGTGTTTTACACTAGGAAAGAAAAGAAAATAAAGTATCACAATAAGCACCCCAATGCTAAATATTGGTATATCCAACTACAATTTTAAAAACTGCATTTTAAAAGTACATATTAAATCACATTGTTGAATCTACAAGGCAGAGGAAATGAAGGAGGAGGGGGAAAATCCTCAGGCAGCAGTACAATACAAAAATCTGTTTTCTGTGATGCTCCCAAACTGACACAGTGTTAGGCCAGGGGAGAACAAAAGGCAAATGCTTTTGCCTTGGAGTAGAGAGAAAAAGGGGAGGCATGAGCTGCTCCCATTCACCTCCAAGGTTAGGTGCCCTGTCTCTGAGCTGGGCTTAGGCATGCAGGCAGAGCACGGGGAACCACAACCCCTCTCGCTCCCCACATCTTTTGCAGAGACATTAAGTGACCCTCAGATCCCACCAATTTCCATAGAACATGCAGATGTTCAGCACAGATGAAAATCAGGCTCTAAATGACGGGTAACTCCCATGGTTATGGGTAACTCCCATAAACTGAAGTTTATTCTATGCTAATAAAACTTGCTAATTGACTTTGGACTGAGTTTCTCATGTTCTACTGCTGCCAAGCATGATTTACTCTTGCAGGCATGAAGATTACAATAAATAACCACTTCACGATGGGGTAATTCTTAAACCTGTTATCCTTGGCAAGCTCTTCGCAGCAAGACAGAAATAAAGAAGTTTCTAGAAAAATGGGGACTGTCAAACAAGTACTGTGTGTCTCTGCATCTCTTGCTTCCTGAACACCCTCTTCTCAGAAGCAGGGAAGCTGTGATTGTTTTCCTACCATTCTCTCAGGTTTCTGTAAGCAAGTGATTTTTAAGAGTTTCAGTGTTTTTCATTAAGTCCCCTTTCAGCAACTAAAACTGATTTCTCGGATCAGGTTTCCAAATGCGTGTTTTGTCAGCAAATTCAGGGACTGTGACATTCTTCTGGTCTCAAAACTGTGTTTACCTCCAAAACCAATTAAGAACCAGCTTAACTGCTCCCAGATTCAAAAGATGAGAGCTAACCAGTCTCCTCAAATGACTGAAACACAACTGCCCCACCAACCATCCCTCAAAATCGCAAAGCATGATTCTTAAAGCAAAAAATATATAAAACAGTGCTATGGAAAAAGTAACATAAAACTGGATATAAGCTTCTTGCCAAATTACCATTATAATTCCAAATACCAAACTACAAACAACTTATGTAAAAAACAAAGTAAAAAAACTTAAGTGATCAAAAAGAACTGTTACAGACCATTATATTGGGATTTTCTCCTCTTTAAATTATCTGTAAACAACTGGAGGTTTAGTTTTGGATGTAGATGGTGCATTTTATTGAATAATAGTGTTTCAGAACAAATAAACAAATTGGAATCAAACGGAAAATATAACTAAATTTCTATTAAACACATATCTCTGGAAGAAGGTTATTACCTTCAAGCATAGACACACATCCCCCCCATCCTTTCTGCTTTATCTGCATTTCATGATGCAGAATCATTACCAAAAAAGGAAGTTATAAATATATAAAATGGGGTTAAGAACGTCTTGTGCTGTATCTGAATTAGGAATAAGTGAAAAAGTGAACTTTACTGCAAAATTGGGGGGGTTTGTGGCTTTTTGGATACATGAAAATTACTTTGATCTGACATTTTAGAAAGGTAAAAATAATGTGGAATCCTGTAATAAAAATTAAAGCATATATATGTCCTTTTTGTGTTGTTGTTGGGTTGGTTGGTTGTTTTTAATACAATACTGGCATGATTATTTGTATTTTAATCACTCTTGTAGCTGCACTGACAATTGCTGAAAGACCACTTTTAGAAAGCCACAGAACACAGCTCTCCACATGCAAAGTGAAGAGACCTACATTACAAATCATCCTCTGGTGATGAAAACTGAATTTTTCATATATCTTCAGACTTGTATTCACCCACCTATCCTTCCTATTTATCTTTTCTAAAGCTACTATATTTATGGAGCCCTTAGCAGCGTCAGAGAAACTTCTATTTACAGTGAATTAGTGTATGATATTTTTTCTCCTATTCCCACTTGTTGCATTGCAGAGATGCCGTAACACACAGAAAAGGAGTGTTCCTACCACCTAAAACAAGGTGTGCCATTTAAGTTCACAGATGTGTCTTTTTTTTTAAAAAAAAAAAAAAAAAAAAAGAGTCCTCGGCTCTTGACAGATGATGGGGGAAGAAGAGTGAGGCAAGTCCAGGATATGACATGGAACAGAATCATAAACTGAGATGCATTAAATAGCTCCCTGGATCAGCTGCTCTCCCTCTGCCTCTCCGTGAGAGGGGTACGGACAGTCTGTACAGTAAGCCTATAGAGATCAGCATTTCAATATGATTATACTGGTTACAATCCTAAAACAAGGTGGTGTGAATATTCCTTAAGAGGAGCTCTGGGAATACTGGATGCCAAAATCACCAAGTTATTACAACAAAAAAAATCTTCCACATGCTTCTATACATTTCAAAAATAATTTTCTTTAGGGTCTTGCAGCTTTCTTTCCATCTTAGACATTCATAGTGCTGTCCAACAGCATGGTATCGTGCCCATTCGAAGCACAATAAATGAGGCACTGCAAAGTCGCCAGAGAAGACCCTAGGATTAGAGGATCCTGTCAGATTAAGGCTTCAAATTCTATGACCTTTCCAAAATGTAAACACTCATTCAGCATGTGGGGATGCATACGTAACTGTCTTCCTAGAAAAAATTATATTTAGGGGCAAAACTCTGCTGCATTATTATATAATCTTTTCCACTTCATGAGTGCCCAGATCTCACCAGGGCAAAGACAAAAAGTTGAAAACAGAGTTCCATTAAATGTTATAAGGTTTATTACCATATATTGATACCACAGGTGACTGGATGGAAAAAGCAAAAGAAAACAGAAGGTACAGAAAATGAAAACAAAAGTTTTTGAGTTACTTCTCTGTTTCTGACCAACAGAATTAGATGTTCTTCTAATAGAGAACTAGTGGACCCGAGAGATTCGGTAAGACAATACACTATGAACTAACTGCACCCATAAACAGTTTCTCAAGAAACAGTCACTCGGGATAGAGACCTAAACACAACACCATCTGCTGGGTAATTATGGGATAGTTCTGTCCAGCAAACTCATTTTATTAAAACATGTTTTGCTTTGCTTGTGAGAACTGTCCCTTCCTTTGGAGGGGAAAGGATGTTTGCTGTAGGAGGATTTTGAATTTAAGACTCACTGCTGTTGCATAGCAAACTGGCACATTCACGTTGCCCAGACTTCCAAGGAATGACTGCTGATTTGTTTTGAATTAAACTGCTTACCTAATTTCAGAACACTATGCATTTTATATTGTTTTTCTTGTTCCAGCATAATTTCAAGACCTTGGAACCAAAAAGCAATTTTTTTAGGAGATGGGCCTGGGTTCTGCTAAACATCCAAAACTTTCAGCAGCTACAAGAAAATAGCTAACAACTCCTTGGGGTTTCGTGTGAAAATATAAGAAGCCTGTTTGTGTTAGAATATTTACAGTATCTTACAAGCTTCCTTCAACTATTATAAATTGAAATAATTTTGGTTAAGTAATCCTTGGTTAAAGAGCTGGACTGTAAGTAGGATCAAGTGTCTATTGGGCTTGTGTGAAAGGCAAATTTTCATGAACTGTGAGCTTGCCCAGAGCCAGGTCAGCAAGGGGCACACTCTTAGACAACAGGTATCCTCAAGCCACCGCAAAGATAGGGTACACAGGCTCTCACTGGAAACATGTCCAGAGGCTGACAAAGGAAAAATAATGCCTTTTTCCTTGTCTTAACTCTCAGAAACATCTCATTCACAGTTTGTAGGTTGTTTTCTTGAGTGTGTTTGTGGAGATTGGAAGAAGGAAGAGGAGGGAAATTCAGTCCCAGGAACATATCAGAGCTTGGATGCCTCTGGCACAAATTCATAAGGTACAGATGTGTCCATTTACAACAGATTTTAACCAGTGGCTCTGGTTAACCATCCAGTTCCGTCCCAGATTTTACCACTGTTGACTTCATTGGCCAAGGCTTTTTAATATACCAATCAGCACAAATCAGCATACAGACAAAACAGCTTTTCACCAGGAACATGCTTCATCCCCATTAGGTCTCTTTTTATCCTCATTTATCCCCATTTTATCCTCTCAAGTTAAATCAATATAAAGATTCTAAATATAAACTAGCCAGAGCATACTAATTTCCAAATTTGAAGCAAACACCACACCTATGGCTCATCCTTTCACACTTAGGCCCACCGTGTTTTAAAACCTGTTTTTCTTAACTTAAGAATTTCTATTGCCATCTACTTCTGTTGGTATTATTTTCTGGTGACATTTACTTTCTGTTTCTATTAATAAACTATTACTATTGTTATGTAATTATTTATTACATCGCTTACTGAGCAAAAGATAACCTGGAATAAAACATTCTGAGAAATGAAGTGGCAGAAATACGAAGCATTTCTCTGTATTCATGAATATTTCAGAAGCACCAACATTTTAATGAGCAAAACCCAACACATTATTCCTGTGTGGTCTTATGCTTCTATTTCCACAGAAACCAAGTGTTTCTGTAAACAAATTCACAGGAAAAAACAACAACAAAAAACTTTAAGAAACACAGTTGTCTTTAGAATAATTATTTCAACACACCTGCAGTTCTGGGTCAGAAAATTATAGAAGAGACTTTTTTTTTTTCCCCAGACACACTTGCAACTCCATTTAGAATAAATAAACAAGGTAGGTAATTTCTCTTTAAAAGTTCATCAGTTTTCCATAAGACCTTTTTCCTTTAGATACATTTTATGTGTTTAGTTGAATAACACAGATGAGTTTACTACTTAACCTAATATTGCGAGTGACAATCAAAATACTTTTATAAAGCATTTGAAACTCAAATTGCTTGGAGTAAACAAAAATATTTCCTTCTTGAACGTAAGCTGAAGCTGTATAGTTCTGTCTCCACAGAACACCATTTCTTAAACATATCAGTCATATCTAAAAAGCTAACATCTGAATAAGTTTGTTGACATTAAAACACACTATCTACGGACAAGGTGATTCAGCAGTCTCTCCACATGAACACCCACAATGCCATCTCTGAAAGAAAGAGGGCATTCATTTGCTTTTCAAAAGACATTACTGACATTAGAATATGAGCACATTAACTATTTTTTGGGTATACCTAATTAAAGCAAACCCATCAGTCATTTAATTTAGGATCTTGGCTTTGGTGAGGGACGCCTACTAAGAGTGAAGACTCAGTGATGGGTTCACTTCAGAGGCATCCATGTATGCACTTCCATAGCAGCAGAGTGGTCTCACATCCCCCGCCTGTGTCCACACACCCTCTTGTCCCCACTATTTGGCACAAAGTAGGTTTGCTCCAGGGGGAATGGGACAGCATGTCAACAGGAGATATGTTCTTACGGAGCTCCAGCGCCTGAACCATGGCACATGAGTCCAAACTAACACTGTGAGCCATGTGAGCAATGGAAATGTTCAACCCTGAACACAGGTTCAACCTTAAGTAAACCACTGGACCACCAAGAAGTAATGCAGACAAAAATCAACTACTTTGATCCAATGTTCTGCTTCTAAGGTGGTAAATTTCTTGGAGTCCTAAAGAATAAGAGTACATAACTGTCAGTTAATTATTTTCATTTCTGTAGCTGTAGTTCTTTTTTGACTTATGTAAGAAGGATCTCTCAAGATTGTCCTCGACCCTTTGTGAAAACCGTACTTTAAAAACAGGACTTCCTTCGGCTAATTGCAGGAATTGCTAATCATAGGTCATTGCCTTTCACTTTTGTGAGGAACCTTGTTTCCTTGTATCTTGAAGGGAACATGGCACGTGAGTCATATGGGGTGAGCCCATGGCTTTAAATTCCACTCCCTCTCCAAGTCATCCCAGAGAACACAGCTGTATGTTGGTATTTGATCATTCAAAGGCAGCTGGATGTGATGCTGTCCAGATGCCACTTTTGTTACCTCCAGGAGTTTGAAGAGTTTGCAGATGCGAAACATACTCAGAAAATGGACTTGCAATAGTTACATCCTTGAATTTAAGAAGGGAGAATTTACTTTCCCTCTATGTACTATCCGTGTGCACATCCTCTTCTCCCAATCCTTCCTAGTTCTCCTCACATTTTTCATTCAAGATTCTTTATACGCCTTTACCAAAATTTACTACTATTCTTTTTATTTCAGAGAACATTCTTTTTAACATTCAACTCTAAATTGACTTGATGCACAGTCTATAACAGGAGATTTAAATTCTTAATCCTCCTCTAGAGCATCTTTAATCTAGTTTGTACTTGTGCATTCAAATATTGTTATTTCACAAGGTATATGTTGTTGGCACAACACCCTCTCTTCTTTGAGACTGGCATAAAAATACCATGCACTCTGTCAAAACCTTGACATCAGCAGGCTTTTCCTGTTTTTGCAATTTACCTGTTAGATTGCTCTTTCCCACTCTGTCAAATGGGCTAAAGCCACAACATCTTTTTCTGTCTTCCAAGGAGAGGGGTTAGAGGCAACTGTGACTGCTTTCAATTCCCATTCTATCAACAACCATTTCAGCCATATGTGTAAATTACTCCCTTTCAAATTCAAAATATTATTTCAAATCCCATCTTTTAATTGTTCGATCACAGATTTATCTCTTTCCTCAATTGCTTTTGGTCAGCTTTTTCCCCATGAAATCCCATCCACCAGCTGAAATACAACATGGTCAGAAATTATCCAAGTTACGTGTAATAAATAGTCATTTTTAATCCTAGGCTTCAGTAAAACATTTAACACTGTTCATGTTTCCTTGCAAGCTTGAGCACTAATCATAGAAGCTAATTAAGCTCTCCACAATAATACATATGTCCACCTGTCACTGCAATGAAGTTGCTGTGTATTAAATAAGTAAGCCTATGTGAGTCTGAATTATGCAAGATAATATAACTTTGAAACCTGTCTCAAATTTGTGCACATACATACCTTAAATTAATTCCTCTCAGTTTCCTTAAAATCTACTGATAAAGACTATATAAACTGATGCTTTATTGGCTCTAGACACTGCCATCTCCCTTTTTGCTAATTGGGTAAGATATATACTGTATACAGCCGATGTCAGAACTTTTGGCTCTTACAGCAGAAAACAGGTGTGTATTGAAAACTAGGCTATATATAATGACTCCAAACTTAAAGCTCTTTAACTTTTGTCAAGACTGTGCAATTAAAAGCTTCATCACTGAAATACTTTCAGAGGTCAGCCTAGCAAGGATGACTATGTCAGGGTCACTAAAATTGCTAATTCTTTGTGTCCCACAGGGGAAAAATGTCAGTGAAACTTAAAAGTGCAAGATGATGTTTTACTCCACATCACTAAAAAAAAAAAAAAAAAAATCAAAGCATCAGAAACTTACAGAATTCAGTTTGCCAAGCCTGTGATATGGGAGCACTGGGGGGGCGGGGGGTAAGTATAGCAAAATTTACTGGGAAGCTCACCTTTTAAAATAAAGAAAAGCAGTATTTTCTTGCTTAAGCTCCAGTCGTAAGAAAAGTAAGATATCAAAACCTATCTAAATGTGAAATACAGTGAATAAAGTAAACCAATTCATTATTCTTAAAAAGAATATCTTCGGATCTGACTTTTAGAAACAAGCTCTGTGTTAACTTAATACTCACTAAACCACAGCCACAACATGAACCACAGTTTAATATCTAAAACTTAGGCACAGTTTTCAGACAGTTTACTCAAGCTTTTGATTCCCAGTCTACCAAAGTACCAGCTTTTCAAACTCATCCTGTGTTCTGGTGCCCTGATGAATTTCATCTGCTTTATTTACTATCAATAGCACTACAGGTTCTGGGAACTGACCGTTGTATTTATGCTGAGAATTCAAAAGCAAAGAATTGCATTAATTTTCCCAAGCCTAGGCTAGCTCCATGCTCCTATGAGGAATAAAGTCGTATAAATGAAGCTATATCACCAACATAAATATATATGATTTTACAGAAGCCTAGCAAACAGCGCTCTCAGGGAAAAAAAAAAAATGTGCCATTTCTCAAAATCATTCTTCTGACCATGGATTACATTTAACAGATAAGCCTGAGCCAGACAAACACAAGCCCTTGCAAAGTTCCTGCCTTCTCATCTGCCAAGATAGGCTTCCATAACATCATTACCTATTCACAAGTAGTTCTATACATTCGCTCAGTTATACCCCAACTAGTTCATTATTACACTGGCACTGCATAGAAAAAGGGCAAAACAGATAGCTCCGTAATTCTAAGTAGTCCATAGAGATATATTTATTAATATGAAACCAAACACTACTCACCACATGAAGAATTTTATTCTCTGTTTCATATACTGTGCAATCCTGGAAAAGTAAAGCAGAAAAGGCAGGTTAAATTGATCCAATCATTCACCATTCCTAGATTTATTCTTAAGATGAATTAAACTGTACTGAAAAGTCTTTAGGATGAAACAAAAGGTTTCAAAGTCACAAACAGAACGGATAGATTCACGTAAGCAAAGTGTGAAGCCATGACAGAAAGGAAATACTGGGAAATGTTTTATCTATTCACTAGTTCCTGTTGCTTCCTTCCTTGAGAGAGGTAAACATCTTCCCCCACTTTACGTCATTTTGGCACATACCAGCTCTTCACATGTAGGCCTGACAAGTGGGTTCAACTGACCATGGACAAAAATGACCCGTTTCTAGTGGCAACACTGAAAAACAGAGGTACCACCAATAGTCTTAAGGAACTAAGAAAGAAAACTAAGTTGAACAATTCATGGTGAGCTGACTGACATGTTTGCACACCCTGCCAAAAAAGGGAAGGAACGTCCTGGGAGGAGTTAGAAAAGAGAAAGGAATGGCTGGTTGTTTATAACACCCCATGCAACAGGAGGGAAGTGAAAGGCAGAATACAAAATGCACAGGAAACCTGAGTCAGGCCACCTTATTGCATACAGCCTGCCGGGGACTGCATGCACATTGCTGTCACCTCACGTAGCACGTGAAGCCGTTTCTATAAGCAAGACTAACAGATGGGAGGTTGGAGGCTGTGAATGTTTATCTGACAGGCCAAAATTGGAGTTGATATAGAGAAATTGAATTAGTAAGGCAGAGAGCACATGAAATACAATCAACATTGGTAAAGAACCACTCCCTTCAAAGTTCATCAGGCACTGTAGCTTTATGGCAATTAGTGCAAGCTCTGTTTAGAATGAATGTGTTACATCCTACCTAATAACCCACAAGAAAAACATGACTAAAGTTTTCATGTTTTAAGTCTCATTTTAAAATCAGTTTATCCTGTTAGAAAACCAACTTTGTTATATGCAACTGTGTGTGTTTTTTTTTTTTAAACGAACTTTTAATCCACGTAACACTTCTAGTGTTAATCAGGCAAAAAAAGCTAATGTGCTCTTAAGCTTTGTATAAAGGAACCTATGCAGAAGCAGCAGGTTGATCAGGGAGCATTTTCCTAGTAACAGCTGTTGGCATTCAGGAAACATTTGCCAGTAAGTAGAGCCGGAAAGAAAATCTAACACGTTTAATTATATGCAGACATCAATGAAGTATTTGCAATCTCAGTAGCAACACACACATTTCATTGTTAGATGTGGGAGGGCATGTAACATTTTCAATCTGGATACATCTATGTTCTACATGGTTTCTTATGAATCATTTTGCAAAAAATAGCAAGAAGTTATTGCAACATTTATATTGAAGAAAAAGTGCTTTTAAGCAGACATAATTATCTCATTGGTAACAGGAAGAGTTTACTATAAGTTTAAGCATTCAGCTTAAATAGGATACTGTTTAAGAAACCTCACTACTGAGGGAAGAAGGATTCTGGGTTCTTAAATGCTGCAGAGGTTTATTACAACCAAGAAACCAGTGAACATCAGAGAAACACTGCTACATCCTTGAAAGGAAACTCTTCCACACAATCATGAAGGAAGCTAAAGAAAAACACTTATTTCTGACAAACCAAGAGCATATATGATAAAATAAAATACTTCTGAATCTACAGAAGACAGTAAGGCAAGTGGAAAATTTCTCAGGCATCCAGTCTATGTATAGGGGCAGGTGGCCTCACCCTTAAATTCCCTCCTCAACACATAGTTCCCTACAAATCCAGGGTCTGGGAAGAGGAATTGCTAAATGAATTCATCACACAGCAGACAGCTGATTGTTGATGTTACATCTTCATATTCAAGATATGAGGCAAGAGAAAAATTAACAATTCAGTAAACCATAAAAGACAAAAAATAGAGGCGAGCAAATGCAATGCTTCAGTAAAAAAACAATTCCAAAATGTGGAATTTTTCCATACATGAATGGCATCCAACTAAACATAAATCAAGCATCAGGAATGCAAAGTTCAAAGCTGGCATAGCCCAGAGCAGCCCTGAAGTCTAGGATTCAAAGAAACCTAGAAAAGGTCATCAAGCTGATCCCTGCATCGTAGCAAGCTCATTTTAACTTCCTGCAGCCATCCCTCGAGATGAGGGCTGAGCCTGCTTCTGAATTATCCCAAAAGCAAAACCTACATGTCACTTTCTTTCACAGTGAACGGTTTATTTCCCCTTAGATTTTTTTAAGTCACTCCACTGCTTTGTGCTTTATCTTTAAGCAAGTTTTGAGGATAACTGTGCCCACCCTCTTCAAACATCCCTTAGGTAGAATGATAAGCTGAATGCTTATTACTGGGGGCCTCTACCACTTACAATTACTGCTTCTCAATACCCATTTCATTTCAACCCAAAGAGCTTAAAGCACTTGAGAACTATAAAAAGAGTTGCTAACTATGCAATTAGAAATAAATTTGTATTCTTAATAGCATACCACCCACAGCTGGAGAACATCTCTTCCTTACATACCTAGACTTGCAAGCCCGCATTGTACTCCTGCAAAATATTCTTAAACATCTGTTTAACCACAGAATCAAAACATTGCAATTAAGGTAAGAAACAGATCATATGCAGGTTTAACATCAACTTTATTCTAGTTTAGAAAAGCAGGAACACACCAAAAAATCTGCAACCAAGCTTTGCTCCCACACAAGATAACCATTTGCTATTCACTTCATGAAACAATACTGTGACTACTCCTGAACTGAAACACACAGTGTGTGCAAGGAGGAGATATTTTACTTTTACCTTTCTATTCTCTGAACTTCACCTACATATTCACTAACAAACTATAACTAAAGCTATGCTATATGACCTTCATCTAACCAGCCAAATAAAACCTCCAGCGGAAGCAGAGTAAGGTTATCTTCTAAATGAGGATTATTTTCTAAAATATTAATAATGCAGATTGCTAATACAGCAACAAAAGCTCTTCTGTGTTAATTTATATTTCCTGAAGATGTAGTCTAATATAAGCAATTTCAGCGAGGAAAATGGGACAGCATCATCCACAAAGAAAAAGAAATAAAAGGGGAATATGATGGAACAACTCAATTACTAACATCAGATTTTCATGATTACTCTTTCCAGCTTAGTCTCATGCATCAAAAATTGCAAAAGTGACCTTTGCAGAGGCAGCTGCAACTAGCTAAGAGCTTGAAAAGAGGGAAATGGGAGGTCCAAAACTGGAAGGAAAAAAACTGCAGTAAAGGAGGAAAGTAAGAAGAGCACGAACAAACCACAACAATCAGGGAGAGGGTTCTTCTGCACTTTCAAACCTGGTATAATTTAAAACCCTACTTTTAAGACTAGCAAAACCTGTGCTGCACTGCAACTGGGAGGCATCACTTCTATTTCTTCCAGAACTTCCAACCTTCATAACCACAATTCTGCACTATTTCTACAAAAAAAACCCAAAAAAACCCCCAGGTTTTATCTGCAATTACCCTATTCTAATGTCATGAGTGATAATTGCCAAAGACATTCAATTAAACCCGGTGAATTAACAGCACTGACTGGTGACAATGCTACAAATACCTGCATCTGACCCCACCCTGCCCCAAACATTGCTAGAACAATTCACTTCTGGGGCAACATATATAATATACAAATATTTCTGGATTTTATTTTTCAAAAGTAATGTGTATGATGTTTTATTTTTCCATTTTTTTTTCTTCTCCCCTCGCTATTATTGCCTTCTTTTTAAACATTTGTCTTAGTACGTCACAAAAATGGGGAATGTGGTCAGCTAATGACACCAGCATTTTTCTTACTCTTTAGTCCTTTTCTTTGCACCTGAGGTGATTAAATCTCAACCGAAAATGTTAAGTACTGAGATCGAGAAGACCTGCCACAACTCATCCTACTGCTATACATCCCACTGGGCAAAGAGGTTCATGAAGTTCTCCACTACTATAACTACAGGATAACATTCAGCAGAAAACACTTCTATTTTTGCACATATATGATCTGGTTTACAAGTCCAAGTCAGCAACCTGTCAAATTATCTACTGCAATTACTTGTCAAACACTTTTCTTGGTGCACATGCGGGCTATAATCTTGAAACTTACCATCATTATTACTACTATCACTATTAAATGTTTGTGGTTTCGCCACATATTCCAGGCAGCTGCTGCACTGCACTCTTGGCAGTCTTAAGTTCTTGTCAACTCTATGACTCCACTTCAGAATAAAGTTATGCCAGCTCACAAAATAAAATACATACATACAAATAGTTAAGGAATACAAAAAGGGAAAATTGCAGAAATATGTTTATTAGTTCTTTCAGCAACAAATCAGCAACATTACACCATTTCTAGTAATCCTTAGATCAGAGTGCTCAAGAACTGTGTTATCTTGTTCAGCATAATGCCTTAGTTGCTCATGTATATTCAGTCATCCTAGTTTATTTATTCCTCCAAGGCAAGGAAATTTCCTGGGCAGAACTGATATAGAAGCAGGTTACATGACCGTGAAGAACAAAAACAGGATCTCCTGATTCTCAGGTAACCATGATAGCCCAATAACGTCCTCTGTGAACTCATACGATAGTAGCATTGCTCAAAAGCGGGCTGTGTGGGGCTACAGAGGTGGAGTCAACTGGAGCAGCTTGCAAAGAGCTTGCCATGAAAGCGTTCATTCTCCAGGCAGCTTTCAAGCTGCTTCAGGAGGGGCTTCTTCACTGTTTGGTTCGGGTTTTTTTTCATTTGTTTTCCTCTGCAGTCCAACTTAATCTGCATGAAAGCATTTTACACGTGTGTGTTTATATTGCGCTCTTTTTACCAAAATTTTGCTGATAAAGTGTAGGCAAGGTTAGGAACACAATTTTAAAAGTTGTAGTGAAATTGCCTGGGAAATGCGTCTTTCATGAGCAGTCCTACACATCTTCCATGTCTAGTTTTAAGAGAGCAACAGTTAGATTTTATGCACTGCTTAAAAATTGCTGTCACCATTATTTTGAAGTCACGCAAAATGTTCTAAACTATGTAACTCCAGTTCCTTATTTGTAACAAAAATAATGAATTACATGATTGCTGAAAGAGGGTTCATACTTCCACGCATTGCCAAACCTTTGGCATAAAATCTCTCCCGAGTAATGTAGCCATTGGTTGGAATTAAGCCAAGCCATCCTTTAAATCCCTTTGCTTCTCAAATTGGTTACAACCGTAACTGAATCTTTTAATACCAGTATATGTCAAATGGATGCTCTGTCGGTCTTGCTACTTAGCAACAATAAAAAAATAATTAACTTGAGAATGCTTAGATCCTAACTCCTAGTCCCATCAGCTTCAGCACTGCACCATCAAAAATAAGTTGTTCTGGCTTCAAGGAGCCCACTCCAAGCCTGTTCAAGTGTCACTAGCTCCAGAGAACTTATGCCATTGTCTCTAGAAAGGCTCATTGGGTTTGAATTCTGCCCAATTCAGCTACGGCAAAAAAGCCACAAGACTAAGATTTGCTGGAGTCATCACTGAAGTTTCGCACAAAAGTTCTCAGCAACAGTGACAACAAAGTCTAAAGCTTTGCCAACACATGAAGAAGGCAAAAATTTTATAGCTTACACAGTACCTTCATTTATTATTACCCTTCATTGCTTTTCTCAGACCAAGACTGTGGTACAAGGGTAAGATAGGTTTAGTTAATTTAGCCTTTCATTACTTAGAAAATGCATGGACGAACATAATCTAATACAGTTGATGGCAGGACTGAACAATGACAGCTTGATCAATACAATACAGGCTACTGCAAAATGCTGTGTTCTGTAGAACATGATGGTTAGAAAACTGAAGGATATTTGGGAACTCTGCTCAGATTGTGATTTACAGGTATGCCTGGGTAATTACTGGAATAATAAAATACATATTGGCAGATAATACAGCAGATAATACCCCTTCCCCTCCAACCCCCTCTTCACAAAAAGAAGAAACAAAACCTCTAAAATAACCCAAAGCTACAGAAGCTGGCAGCAGGTAATGTTCTCCTCTGACAACCTGCAAAGAATTAAAAGCATGACACAGGCGGAGGTTTCCTGAGGTGCTTTACCACATCTTAGACTTTAAGAGGTTTAGCAGGGCTTTGGATACAAAAAGCATGGGCCTTGGGGGCACTGACAATTACGAATGTCTGAAACAGAAAGACAGGAAGATGAAATACCTTTTCTCTGCCTCGCTACCTAAAATGCAATAGTAAGCTCCTCTTAAGCTATGCAACAACCCAGTGCTTGCACAGGTAATCAATCCTTGGTTGCTGCAGCACGAAATTTTTAAAATTAAACAGTCATTATTAAAAGCCTATACTGTATTTCTAAGTGGCTGTCCCAAACTATGTACTTTCCCCTGACTTTCTTCCTACTGAGCTGCTCCAGAAGAGTCTCCTGTCATAGCTATTCCTCCTCCTTCCAACTACCACAGTCCCAGGGAGCTCTATCCTCAATTCTCCCCTTTTCTGCAACCTCTTCCCAATTGCTCAGCAGCTTCCTAAAATCATGCTGCTTTAATTATCATCTCTGTGCAGATGAGTCACAGATCTCTCGCCCCTTCTGTTCATATTCGCAGTTCAGAATCTCCTTCTGGCTATTTGCCACCAGCCCTAACACAGTATGCTGTAAAGCTGAAATCACGTTTCTTCCCAAACCTGCTCCCCGCTTTTTTTTCTGTCAACAACTCCACCACCTTATGTCCCACAAGCTCACAACCTGGGTGCCATTTTCAACTCCTCTTCGCTTCCCACACAAATCCTGTCGATTTTCTTCCCACTGCCGTTCAGAAATATTTGCTTTCTTTCTCACTTATGCTACAGTTATTCAATCTCTGCAGGTTCTTGCCACTGGGTCTATGGCATCCTCACTCTATTATTATTCCCTGTCCCTCCGCACTGAAGCCAGAGCTCATCTGTATCTGCAGCAACCCACTCTGTACTCCCCCATCGGAAACATGCGTAAGAACTGATGAGATGGAAGAAAATAGAATGGGGAGCACACGCCACTTAAGATAGTAAGGGAAGAGAGGGAAAAAAAAAAAATCTCCTGTGAAAGACAGAATGCAATCTCTTACATAAATGCTACATAAAAGGACATTTCCTATACAATTACTACTGAAAGTCTGGAGCCCTTCCCTGAATATTTAATGTACCTACAGTTCTTTAAGTTCATAATCCTTGTGTACAAACTAATAACAATTACTCAGCTTACTGAATACAAAGAATTGCCTTAATTTTATTTAAACAATCTGTGTGGAGTGGCACCTATCACCATAGTAACAGAATAGTTCATGTAAAAAATTAACACAACTTACATAAATCACCCACAGATCGATTAACTACTGGGCAGAACTGCTCGCTGTATTAAGAGGGATGCAATGTGTACACTAAGCTCTTTTACTCTCTCTTTCTAAAGCCATTTTCTACTTCAAATTATTTCTACCCTCCTTTCTGTAAAGAACATCATCTTGCTTTGCTTTGGGATCTGGTCACATATTAGTTCTTAATTTGCATACAGAGAGTAACATTTCTTCCTGCTATGCCATTTCTAAAATGAGCTGGCATACCATTAGGTCAGAAACCATAGCAAGTATTTCAGCACCGACTAAAATCACTTTGATACTTGCCCATACATCCTGCTAGAATCTAAGTGCTTACATGGTGTAAATTGGATTTCAGCTCTCAGGCTGATTTCTCTACAAAGTGACATTCTCAGCAGGTAAAAATAAAATTCACTGAAACTATCAACAGATGAGAGGTTGGAAATGAGGTAAAATCTTCCATGTGAAAGAGAAGCAGCAAAGTCTAAACACCCTTTTTCCATACCTCTACTTCAGAAAAATAAGCGTCATGCATTCAAAAATAATCTTTTATTACTGACTTGCAAAACAGAGTTTGTAGCACAGTGTGTTATACAATTCTTAAGTTTTCAATGTAATTTCCATTACCATTTAGAGGTAAATAACTTCTTAATCTTTCACTTCTGCTTTTCTTCTAGTCCTGCCATGAAAAAGAATTCTGCTTTATAAAACACAATCACAGAAAAATATTTCATGTTTCATACAGTGCCTAGATGGTTATTCTGCCAACAGAAGAAATAAAATTAATTGAACTTGAGAAAAAGTAATGATATTTAGGTAGGTGGCATTTCCAGCTCAGCTATGACTTGAATGATTCACATTAGATCATCCAAAATCCTTGTGTGTTTTTAATGGATTTAGGCCAACAAACACACACATGTACCTCACATTGAATTCCTGAAATAAAGACTGACCCTACACTTTTTCATGCTCAAGGCTTCTACTAGCTACCTAGCAACACATACTTTCTGTAATTCACTATACTGAAGTGAAAACTTGCCTTGCTGCATGTAGTTACAGAGACTGTAGTGTCTCTGGAAGGAGAAATCAGTCTCCAAAGTAAAAGAAATGCAGTGTCTTGGTCTTCAGTTCTACTGACACGACCAACATAATCTCACTCCAACATAATTAATGATTAAATTTAGCATTTAGAATTACACATGGCATATCCTCTGTCTGCTTCTATTTAAATGGAAACTGTGATGCCACTCAACGCACACTGACGTGGTGCCCTCAACAATCAGATTAAGGAAAAGTTTTATTTAAAGTAAACATATGAGATACAACACATTTTTTTCCCTTCTGTCTAAACTTTATCTAAGTTTCCACTGACTTTCTGCTGCTTTCTGCAAGTGCTTCTATGAGTGCATCAATTAACCCAACAGTCCCTGACTCACCATCACCTTGATCCACTCACACTCCTTTCCTTGGAAAAATTTAACAGCTGCATTGTTTTATCAGCATATGTCCCATCAAAGAGGTTACTCTTTTTCCACAAATTACTCTACTTTGTGTTTCATTTTTCCCCATGTTCAGAGGCTAACAATCATGATTCTGGAAGAAAAACCACCAAACAAAAATCCAAACAAGCCAACAGCAACTCATTTCTGCTTTCTGGTCACTGAGCTTCTTAGGTACTCAACAATCTTTTGGGGGTTGGGGGGGATGGTTTCGTCTTTTCTTCTTCCATCCACACAGAAACTACTTTCTCTAAGATTAGAAAAGAAATAACAGCTAAAATTCACAGGACTTTACAGGCTGGATTTTTATTAAAACATAGCAGCTTCATAAGCTACTTTGAAAATGTCACATCACAGACTACCCAAGTTAAGGAAAGGGAAAAAAAAAAAAATCTACTCTTTATAGCATATATCTCAATGATAACTTATGAGGAATCAAATTATTTCCAGCAGTGATTTATATCCCTATACACTATTATTGATGTTTTAACCTTTGAGCTATTCTGTGCCTAATCCCATTTTAAAAAGGACTTCAAAACTTAAAAGATAATGATATATCTACAAGTAAGCCATTTCAAGGGAAAAAAAGATATAATAAAATAGCAGAAATAAACTACCAGAATCAGAAAAATGACATCAATGTTAAGCACCTTAGGCACTTTTTACATTACATTAAATTACATCTGAAATTTTCTATAAAAGAGTGCTATAGAGAAATAAGGTACTCTTAATATGAAAAAATGAAAAACATGGCTAAAGAGCATAAATTGAAACTACTTTGATATAGCTTCTTGTAAACAAAAAGCAGCTTCGTATTTTCAACAATCCTTTAAATTCTAGTTTACCTTATACATTATACATTGACTTCTAAATGTGAAGAAAACAACGGCACAGGATAATGCATATCCTCAAACTCCACTACTACCAAGCGCGGCTCTGAACCTTACGTAACAGAAGATCTCGCGTAAGGGCAGCACTTGAAGGGTACAAGGTGAGTCTAAATCTCTGTCAGTATTACCTGCAATGAGTTCTAACACTCATATGAATATCATTTGGATTCCATGAACTACAGGCAGATATTGCCTGGGTGTTGTTTGCAAGGGGGGCTCTTTTGTTCCGTTTTAACTTTTCACCGCATCTATTTAGCTGCCTATTTGCACACTCAGCCATCGACTTGTACACTTATCAGAAATGGGACATTTTTTATAAGCAGCATACTATGAATATCTGCATTTTAAATTCCAAGAAAGTAGTGTCCTCACCAGGAAGTATTTTTATTTAAAAAAGGGAGGAGGGAGTGGATAATTACCATAGTAGGCTAACAAGCATTTTCTTGCAAGCATTTGATAACAGAATTGAGATGGAAGGAATAATGCTGAAAATTTAATTTAAAAACTTTAAATTTTAATACATAACTATTTCCATCAAACACACGTTGCTTTGAAAATCTCACCAATCTGGAAGTGCAAGGTAGCTTTAAGGAAGAACCAATCAAATATTCACACCACTTAACTATTACAGCCAGCTTATTAGCTAAAGATACCTGAGATAATTAGCTACTTGGTATGACCTAAAATTCAAAATTTTTAAGCTATATTTAGCAAGTCCTCAAAGTCCTTAATAACTGGGACTTAGAAACAAAAGTTGTGAATTGTGATAGAAAAGATTATGAGAGATACTTTGTAAGAATAATACTAACTTTATTAATTATTCTTCTCCATCTTTTTGATATTGTCCTAACAAAATTGACAGAACCCTTTTATATTATTCCATTTGGGTTCTGAGTCAGGGTAGGATTCTAAGAAAGTAAATTCCCATTTGGTACTTTAAAAGTGGAAAACAAGCCTGCACTTATTTTCTCAATAAGACTTAAATTTGAAACATTCATCACAGAAGTTAGTCATTTATCAAAAACGTGACGTCATACAAAAATAGTGCATTACTCAAGAAATAACTTGTGAACCTTTTCAATACCTTTTATCTGAAAGATGTCAATGGCTTCAAGTCCAACAAAGATTAGTCCTCTAGCATGGGAAGCGAGTCCATTGGGGCGTGGAGTATACTGACACACTTGAATCTCAAACACCTTTAAAAGATGAGTAAGCTCCAAATCACTCAGCTGAGGCAGTACACAAGGCATTTCTACGTATATACGCTATATTAGAGCTTTTAGCTCAAAACCCCAGCTGCTCAGAGAGTGTATTTGTGTATGGCGCTCTCGGTCTTTCCTAGCTATCTTGATCCCAGGCACCACCTCCCAAACTGCATCACTGAGGTCCCTCACCCCATGACATCCAAAATTCAAGTTTACCTCCAAATGTTGCTGTGAGACAGATGATATCAGAAGTATGTTCTGTGACAACAGTGCAAGCCAGATCCCTGTCAGCCAATAGACTGTTCTTTATCTCCATCCCAGCTACACAGAATTGCTTCCACCACATAGTCCCTCTTCAAAAAGGTGTTTAGGCAGGGAAGTAATTGCAGTGAAGCTTTTCTAAAGCAGTATTTACAGGCCTACAGCTATGCTGCTGCTGGAGTACCTTGCTAAGTAAATCCCACAAGGCATTAAAACACCAGTGGTTTTAAAACCGAATAAACACAGCAAATCATTGTGAAAGCTGATTAAGGAAAGTAGAAAGACATGTGATAAGTGCTACTAATGATCACTACTGAACAGCAATAAGAACTATAGCGTTCAGCAGTAAAGTTTCTTTAAATGTCCAGTAACTTAAAGTCAACATAAAATTAGACTTTTCAGATGTTCCCAAGATTTTCAGGGTTTTAATTCTAAAGAAGAAAGCTTCTTTAGTGAAACCTTAATGGATTCCTATGGAATAACATCATTAAGAAAGATAATAAAAGCTACCTATACAGATTGCCTAACAAAGCACTAAACCTTCTATGCCTTACAGTTACCATTGTAACTACTGCTACCTTTCTAAAACAAAACAAGCACGCTTAAAAAGGATTATGTGCTTCCTTGTATGCATTTGTGACTGGAACAATGCTGCCAACACAAATCTAAATTCACAAATAAACCAAAAGGGAAAAAAGCACAACCCAAAACAATCTCACCTCCCCCCAACCAGCAGACTCATATCGCTTTAACAACTATCTTGTACTGTAAGGAAAGAACAGTGAAAAGAACTACTTATTGCAGTGTAAACAGAGAGTACAGAATGCCCAGTCTCTGATTCCCATGGGGAGGCAGATAGGTGTAGGAGAGAAAGACAGAGACTGCCAGGGAATGGTAGCAAAAATCATAGATTTGTTTGTTATTTAAATGCTTTTTTTCCCCCTCCAGTATTTTGCTGCAAGGGAAGAGTTGATTATAAAAATGAAACACGAATCCAAGCCCAGAATTAAATAAGCCATCAGCAAGGAGGATGGTATTAAGAGTGAAAACCTGCAGGAAGTGCTTATGAAACAATATACTAAAGTCCTAAGGGGGAGGGAAAAAAAAAAAAAAATCCCTAAGCCAAAATAAAACAGCTGCATAGAAGCAGATGATAGTGTGAATGCAGAGCAGGTCACAGTAATAACCTGCAGTGCTCTGAGAGACCTGCTTCCACTGGCAAATATCTACTGCACGCTGCCCTGCTAGTTGGGTCCTGGGCAATGTGCAACATGCGCAGAAAATGAAATAGTTAAAACAAAGTATGCACCATTCTGCATTTTATTCCAAAGTCTGTCTCTAAGTAGGTATTAGAACTCTAACTTTTCTAATTATTCAAAGGTTAAAGCACAGACACAGATTTTCTTAGACTGCATGCTTATAGGAGAGAATAATTCTGTCAGTTTTTTCTTCATTATCCATGTAGCACTGATAACGGGACAGGTGGAACCCAACACCACTGAATTCGATGAAGAAACACTGACATTACAATTAGCCTCAAAACGTGCAAAAGAAGTCAAGCAACCCAGCTTAATTTTAGCTTTTATTCCTCCATCTTGGCTAAAGAATTACTTTTGGTTAATAAATCTAAACACTGACTATAACTGAAACAAGAAAAAACCCTCGTTTCAATCCTGCCGGTGCTCCGTTACTGAGGTGAATACTATAATTCTATTTTTAAATCGTATGCATGTCTTAAAAAGAGAAAGTCAACGGTATAAGAAAAATGTAGACTGCGTATTTTTTTAATAAACCATTAAGCTTTATAAAAAAATATGTTGTTGGCTACTGTTAGAGGAACAATCATCACATTGCCTTATGTATATTTTTCACAAAGGACAAAAAACACTTTTAATTAAATGCAAAGTTATTGTAAGTTAGTGAAGTACTTTGCATAGAAAAGAAGTACTTTGCAAAGAAAATGGATTCTGAGACACAAGAAACACATGATAAGGTGATCCTAAAACGTTCAATTTAAAACCTTAAGAAAGCACAATGAGGATTTTCAGAGTGTTCAGTGATCATATAGAAGAAAAGCTCCAGGAAGACATTTTAAAATGCTATTTTGGAACGCATTTGTTTTAAGCAGAGATCAAACCACATGTGTTTGGGACTAGTAATGGAATTTTTCATTATCATTCTTCCGACTATAGCCCAATTCAGTTTCAGAGCATGCTTAAATTTAGGCACATAAATGCTCCTTTTGACTTCAAAGTATGGATTCATGTATTAAGCTGCTTCCTGATTGAGGAATCGTGTCAGTTTGGGCAAAGATAAAACTACTGTTCTCCAAAGGTATTACACAGTAACATTTGTTCTCATTCACACTGAAAAATATACATGGAGAAATATTTACCTACACCACAGTGAATTAGAAGTATCATGGATAGGGATGAATTTGTAAGAAAATGAACTGATACTGAGCTAATTCCTGGGAAATACTGCAGCGGTTGATATTCTACCCACTTGCTCACTAATAGTGGACACATGGAAATGGATCAGGCGGCTCTTCCCCTCAATTAAAAAAACTAGACAGTGATGCACAGCAGCTTCTGTGGAAAAAGAGCAGTTTGGCCAAGAGCAAAGCATGCCCTCTGTGCCTCCTTTTCCCAGAGTACTGACCTGTTCTCACAGCTCAACAAGGCCACGGTAAGCCACAGGACAGCATACAGAAACACACTCTGTGCAAAAGGTAGCCAAGAAAATGAAGTCCTGGGCTCTTCTTCCACAGGCACCACCATTGGCATTTCCGTCCCAGTTTGGGGAAGGGTGACAGCAAGAAGCCTGGTGGGGAGCACAGGGGGGCTGAAAGACAGGACTAACGGGGTACCTCTTGGCCCTTGGAAGCAAACAGGCACCTTAGCTGTGTCACCTGTACGGAGTGAACAGTCTATGCTCCCATTTCCATATCAAACCCCCACCACATAATGGAGGGTATAATATAGATACAGATAGATATTGGAGGGGGACTTCTTAAAAGGTCAGGACAAGGACTAACGGGTTTAAATTGAAAGTTGGTAGATTTAGATTAGATATCAGGAAGGAGTTCTTCATGGAGAAGGTGGTGAAGCACTGGAACAGGTTACCCAGAGAAGCTGTGGATGCCCCATCCCTGGAAGTGTTCAAGACTAGGCTGGATGAGGCTTGGAGCAACCTGTCTAGTGGAATGTGTCCCTGCCCATGGCAGGGGGGTTGGAACTAGATGGTCTTTAAGGTCCCTTCCAACCCAAACCATTCTATGATATATAAAAAATAATCTACATAGGATAATATATAGAATAATGTAAAATTATTACATTATAGAATTATAGTTATATTTTCTATAGAATAATACAGAAAAGTAAGAAACACTCATTTCACAAGCTTGAAGACAAAGGACTAGCAATACTGCTCTTCTCCAACTCAGGTGGCAGGCAAACCTAACTAATCATCAGTGTTGCACATGTTTGTGAAAGGGTCAGAGAAAATTGCATTTCTTTTATAAAAGGGAGAGCATTATCATGCAAAGTCATGCCAAGAGGCCATATGAGAAGTTTAGCTTTTCTCAGTTTGGAGTGATGCTTCTGAAGACCAGACAAAGTCTCTTCAGTGCTCCTACCCAGCCCACTCTCTCCCTGTTTTCTCTGCTCCACCTTCTCAGGTGCAACACTCCTTTGAACTTCAGCTTGGCAGCAGTGGTCCCTTCCCTCTGCTGTTGCGGAATGCCCAGGAAAGGCAACCTACCCTTTCTGGAGCCTTTTCTCTCCGCATGACGGGCACTGCTGCACTGCATGGCCAGCTGATAGTGCAAGATGGTACTAAGGCCCTTCAGAGCCATCAGCAGCGTGCTTGTCTCAAACACATGCACCAGGGTAAATGATGATGCTTAACTGAAAAGGCCTACTTCCAACTTCCTAGGTAGTTCCTACAGAATTTGGCATCAACATTAGTTTGAACTTCTGGCAAAAGAGACTTTCCAGTTTCAGCAGAACAACACGCAAAGATAGGGACAGATCTACACCACACAGAGAATCAAGAAAAGGTTGGGGAAGGTCCTCTGGATTGCAATCCCAAATAAAGCTCATTGAGCAAGTGCTTCTTGATAGCTATTTCTGGATTTTTTGAAGGTAGGGTGTACAAAAACATATTCAAAATATTCTTGCCTTGTGGGGACATGTGTCATCTTAACAGGTGTCTGCATGATATGAAATGTATGAAAGAGCAGATAAATGAAGTCCAATACATAACAGACCTTTTGAACCAGACAGTTAATTAAAAAAGACAAAAAGTGTAAGAAATTTAATATGTAAATTATCAAGTGGATTTTGCAAATTTATAGTGATTATATCAGAGCTGAGAACCCAAGATGAATCTTACTACTGAGGTATGCAGAGGCATATACATATTACAACCCAAATTAGTATAATAAAACCAGGAAGCAGAATTTTTATAAGGCATTTACTAAGTATTAGTATTCCTTAATTTTTGTTAGACAATGATTCAGACACAGTAACACAAAACCATGCAAAGAGGTAATGGACAGCTACAATTTAGGAAAAAAATAGATTACAAAGCAGATGGTCTCATACCTGTTGTACTATTGTTGTTAGTTCCAGACAGAGCTGTATGACATTGTTTCTTGTTACTGAGTAATCTGTGACAGCAGCAAAAGGTGATCTAAAAAAAAAAAAAGAAAATAAAGGTTGAATAGCACTAGCTTAGATCCACTTGTGTCTCTGGCGCACAATGGACTTAATGCAAGTTGTTTCTAAAATCACAGAGAATGTCCAAAATATACTACTCAATTTGTAAAATACAGGATACAAATCCATGGAAAACGTTCATCTCTCCTTGGTTTTGTAGTTAAGTTCTTTAAGAAATATAATTTATAAAAGCATTATTTCTCAGAGCCTTCCAGTTTATTTCCAGACTGCCTTTTCTCCCCCAGAAAAACAAACACCTTGCCTTCTGCATTTCTTTGGGAATACCCCCATAAAGGCAACCAGAGGCACCACTTCCACCTGTGATATGAATACAGTCCAGATGTGAATCAGACCAGAAAAGCATTTGGCTGATTCACTGGGATTCTTGGGACCTGATCTAATTTCTGGTAAAAGTACTGGAGGGACTAAGAAGTAGTAAAATCTTTATCCAAATGGAAGAAGAGCATTTGGAGCCAGAGATGCATCAACGCTCAGAAGTGGCTGCAAAGGTTAAACTGGAGGCACAACTTAACCTCCCCCCCTCACTGTGCTACAATCAGAAGTGCTTAGAGAAATAAAAGGTGTAATCCAGCATTTAGAGTTGTCACCTGCATGTATCCTATACCTCACAACTTCATGTTAGAATGTTTAGAATGGTTGCCTACCTAGAAGCTTATTTGCTTTCTAGGGGCACTGCTAAAGTGTCTTTGGTTAGTGAGGCTGGCAGTCATCTGACTTCTGTACTACAAGCCTGTGTTAAACTATAAACTCAACTTGGCCTATTTTCTATATTCAAGAAGTAGCCAGACTCCAGGCAGGACTGGTATTTTCTCGAAGATGAGGCAGGATTTTTATTTCATCAGGGTTGCAAATGAGGTTTTTATGGGTGTTATTAGCATTGCACAGATGGCATTTCTCCCTAGCATACCTGCTTCAAACATTTAAAACAAAACAAAACAAAAAAAGGCTGCAAAGAACCACAAGAATTGTAATGCCTGAATAAACTAACAGTAGATCATGCACTGTGCAGAAATCTCTAAACCATAATTTAAAGGCAGCCACACTTAAAGTAAGCTGGGTGACTAGTCCCTCCCCCAGCTGCTTTCTTTCATCACTTCTTAGAGCATACATATTCACGTCTAAAGAGTTTTACGGTGCTCTTTGGTATTACGCCTTCCTCATTTAAGTCTAGAGACAAGTTTGCAGTACAAAGAACTCTGCTATAAGCATGTCCCCAGTGATAACTACAAAATACAGTTCTCCTGGTTCTTAATAGGTTTCTAAATTTCTTTTCCATATGCAGAATTACTGAAATTTTAGTGCAGGCAGATTTGGAACTGTCCATTAATAAACCCACATGAACTCCCCTGTCTCCTCCTGCTTCTTCTAATGTCCTCTTTCTTCTCCAGGGCTCCTAATCCAGTCCTGATGGTTTATAAGCGAGAATGAACTTTGAGGTGCATACTCAAGTTTAGCATCTTAAATGTGATGTTATACCCCATACAACCACATATACTTTCTGCCCATATTTTCCAGGGAGAAAAGCAGTACATTATTTTTAAAGTAAATGCACAGAAATTGGAAGCTAGGCAGAGTTTAAGAAACATAAAAGCAACAAGAGAGCGAGGACTTAGTGGACAGCATGTGGGTAAGTTCCAAAAGGTGCCTGACTAAAGCTATTTGACACTGACATATAATCACAATTCAAAGCCCAAGCTCTGTGCTGTAGATGGCAACTGTGCAGTAGGCACACACTACAGCAGCACTACCCACAGACACATGCACAGATTATTACTGAAGTTCAGGAGACATGTGAGCATATTAAGGGATAAAAGGTAGCTGAACTGCTTGGTTATGAACCATAATTGCGTTTTAAAAAGCACATTAGCCAAGATGTACAACACCACTGGTATTTTTCCTTTCAAAACTGTAAGTCTTGAGGTTCTGAAATCTACCTGAAACCTTGATTTAAAAAGGTCATGTTCATTTATGAACTCACTTTTATTGAAGATGAATGGAATCAAGCCAGCAAACAGTATTATTTTACTTTAAGTATGGATGTTAATACAATTTGATCCTCAAATTACACAACTGGAATCTATTTGACATTTCAAAGCCTCCAGCATTTCTCTAAACAAAATCGCATGGTAGGCTTTGGCTTCTAATACCACATCATCTTCCCTCATACTTTTACAATTTAGTTTGGTTTCACGGTTCATGAGGAAAATAATGACATTTTTACCATCATTGCTCTTAGTGAAGATCGTTAGAAATGCCCCAAATAAACTTCGCTGACATTAAAGAATAGCCAAAGGGACTGAGGCATTACTCATTTTTGTTACATTGAAGTTTACTCAGTGAAGATTTACTAGAAACAGCATGTGAAGCAGGCAGCAAGGTTGCCAGCATGAGAGAGAAGACTACTAAAAATTGATAACTAATACGTAATAGTTTGAAAAGTCTTTCACAACTTGGAAAGATAAGGAGAGGGGTCCATGTTATATGGACATTGCTCCTGCAGAAAATGTAAAGGGTCCTCAAACTGCCTCCTCTGTATGTGGCAGTAGCTTATAAACCTATTCCCTCACACCAGTTTCTGCCAACGCCTCTCTGGGGTACTGCTGCAAACTGGACCAGTAAAACTGCAATGTCTTTTTCTCCCTCTCCCCAGTTCAGACCACTTCCTGCTGTGACATTGTCTCACTTCTCAGTCATTTCCAAGATCTTTTACAACATATATTCTCATATTCCTGGAACCTTTTCTACGTAGCTTCTTTTTTAATTTATTTGCTCTTCCCTTCCTTCAAAACTTTGAAACACCCACATGAAACACCTTTGTAGGTCCTCAGCGCACTTACTTGACCATACACCCTTTCCATTCATTTCCTCTTCCAGACCTCTGCTGGCTTCCCCTTCCCATTCTTTCCCTCCTATACCTGATACCTTAAGGAAAGGAGATTTATGCTATCACATCAATGCTTCTGCACACACGTGCAGGGTGGTTTTGCCCTTGTTCTCACCTCTTCTCCTGTGTTCTCCTTTCCAACATTTGAAACCATTAGCCATTTTTAAACCACCTCACAAAGGGCTGGATAACAAGTTTCAGGGATAATTAAAGTTGTAAATGTTTTGGGATCATGCATGCAGCTGGAAAAGTGTGACCCTCTTAATTTTTCCACTGTGCAAACCAACACTGTGAGTCTGCAGTTTATTAGACACCACAGATTCCAGTGAGATGAGGAGCTTCTAAGTACCTCATTCACATGGGACAAAAAAAGAAAAAAACAAAACTTAAAATTCACTCTTATGTTTGTTTTTGGGTTGGGTTTGTTTTTTTTTTTTTTAAACATTAAAGTCCATTAACTTCAAGACCCTAATCTACAGGGAATAAGGTTTCCCTAACACCAGACATGACAGAGCAACTCCTTCTTTTCACATTTTTTAAACCAGCGTTTGAGATACGTAATAAAACACCTCTGAAACACGAATAGGTTTATTCATGTGTACTGCAGGCTGTGCATGCATGTATGTATACACTTTCATGAATTGAGACCTAATTAAAATCTTCTGCAGTATCAGCATCTTTCAGAATGGAAAAAAAAAATTCTCACATTAATTAATTAATCCACCCTGAAGGATTGGTAGAAAAACCAGCTACATCAATACAGCACAGCTAATTCCCTCACAGAATTAAGAAATAATACTATTCAACAGTTATTAATACTCACAGCTACTGATTGCACATGAAAGAAAATAATTCTCAAACAATTAAAAAAAATCTATTGTGAAGGAGATGCATACACTCGGTATTTCTACATTATCAACATTTTTGCCCTCATATGCTTTAGCCTCCTCATCTGTCTTCTTTATATAACATTTGGTTAGGGAAAATTGATACATATAAGTAAATATTTCACTTTAAAACTGTGATTTGGACAAATATAGACTGCTGTTAGAAAAAGTATTGCCCCAAAATAAAACTCAGTCATATTTCACCACTGGTTGTACTACTGAGCTATTTTATAACAATAGACATTGTGAGGGGTTTAAAACCAATATCATACTTATTTTAGCACCCTAACAAGGGAAAAAAATTTTGGAGCAGTTTTTTTTAAATATAGTAGTCCAAAAATTTTTAAAAGAGAGAGATAACCCAATCAGTAACATAACTCAGTCTTTAAAGGTAATACATCAAACCCAAATAAAAATCAAAACGTACAATACTGTTGCATATATATTTGTGCCAAACCCTTGTAAGATTCATAGTTTTAGGGTTTCATGAAACAAAATTTTATTTGTGTTTGTAATGGAACAGGGTTGTGTAGAATGAGGGAGGAATGCAGTAAAATTCACACTGGGTAAAGAAATTCTTTAAATGAGTGCTCTGTTAAACATTTACAGCTGTTCCACTAGTACAATACGGTTAAGGACCATAGCATTCTTAGGCAGCACTTACTGACAGGTTTGGCTTACCATTCACACAAGCATAAAGAGAAATGCACAAAGGAAACCTAAGATTCACGTTTAAGACTGAAAACCAATTGACAGAAAGTGCATTATTTGTGTGGTGAGTAAAGAATCACTAAACTCGTGATTTTCTTGTTTGGGTTTTCATTTGTTGCCCCCAACCAGCTTGGTGCAAACCAGATTCACCTTGGCAGGATGAGCAATAACCAAGCTCCGCTAACAGGACTGTATGAAGTCTCTTCATAATGGAGATTCTAAACCAGTTATGCTTTCTTTGCAAGTAAGAGGTTATGGGCTTGCAAACATTCAAGCATAATTTTCCCGATGAATGCCCCTCTTTACTTAAAACTACAAAATAGTCACACCATAAACATCACCAAAGCTCTTTCACTGAAAACAAAGAGACAAAGAAATCCAGCAGAACACATTTTACCTATAGCGGAGGAAAATGTACGTACTGTGTACGTCACCATGGTGAAAAGAGGGAGATCCATTTTTGAGCGGGGAATGCATTCTGGTACCACAGTACATTCATATAAAGCAAGCTTAAAGGGTGCGCTGAAGCTGAACACCTAGAATTGTTCCTCCACAGACAAAGAGTGTTGCAGGCTGCACTTCTCTGTAGACAGCAGAGCATCACCAAAAAAAGTTTACACAGCCCACAGTGAGGCTTGGAGATCCTGTTCTGCTGTCCAGACTTAACCACTGAAGCATTCAAATGACCTTAATTTTAAACACAGATTTTAGCCTTACTTAATAGGGTTTATGTATACATGCAAGTGCTTTGCAGAATATAAGCCCATTTAAGCCTGTGCTAAAATGACAAAGCCCACCTGGGGTTAGAAGTCAAAGGATTACACCTCACCGTTCTGTCAATGGCCCTAAAAGCAGACCCAACTTGCCAGAAAGATATTTACTTAGAAATTTCACATTTTGTGAACCACTGTCAGCAATTTGACCCATATCTTATATATGACCAACAATTTCTTTTTACAGTTGGGCTTTTTGTTCATCTCCTTGTTCCATTTTCTTCATGTATCATGTATTCAGACAGCAGTGGTTCGCATTTGTCGGCCTGCTAGCTTTTCTCTGGCCACAGCACTGAAAGTCTTGAATACAAAATCTATCTCCACAAGATCTCTTTGTTCCTGCTACTTAGACTTCAGTGCAATCTGCAGCAGCAGTTCAAGTTTTTTATTTCCAAAACGGGGATAATGCTAGGGTGAAAAACGAGGGATACAGGAGAGTTGCTGTGAAAGACATATTGAACGACTGCCCACACAGATGGCTGAATCAAAGAGTAGACTAAAAAAATCTAGTGTTCCCTGACAAAGCCTAATTCATGACCATTCAAATCTGTGACACAACAACAGACGCAAAATGCTGTAGTAGTTATCTCATGATAAGTTGATTTTCTTAAATTCTTAATTGAAAAATAAACTACCACATTATCTTAGTTGCGCCTTTAATGAAGACTCAATTAAAGCCCTGAGGACACCTATCCTTTCTGCACTCCTAGTCTCTAAATCCAAGTTCATACAGATACTGTTATATATATAAATATATATATTGTTTATTTCCTAAGATCCAAAACATTCACAAGATATATGGTCTGAGGAGTCCTTGCTTCAGATAACATGGCCCAAGCACTGCAGAGTGGGCAGGAGCAGGAAGCCCAGAAGCACAGCTAAGAAATTTTTCTCGCTTAGTGCAGGCAGCAGGAAACACAGATTTCCAGGGTGTTTAGTTGGCAAAGAAGACACAGGCGAGGTGGAGGTAAATGAAGGTAACATCCAACTGAGAGCAACATGGAACATGGCACCAGCAGAAGCAAGGGTTGCAAACAAGCTGTGAGCTGGCAGAGGAAGGAAACAAGATGGGAAGAACAGAGCTCACACAGCTGCCACCAAATGCCATCCCAGGTCAGGATCCTTCCTCTTCCACAAAGAGGATTACAGTTCTTCACAGTTAAGACTACAGTAATGAGCTCTACCTGTTAAACCTAGCTGTCCCATGGGAGAAAAACATATGATGTACAGTGGGACCTGGAAGGGGGAAAATGAGTTGCTTAAAGGTTTGTAAAAGATGCCTTTGCTCTCAAGGCTGCCTTCACTTTGCAGCAGCCTCTGACTCATTAGGAGACAAACTCAATGTTGTGCCAACTTCTGATAAAAATACAACCTTTTGTCTGTCTGTCAGATAGTTTGTTAAGTTCTGGGAGGAAAAAGTATCTGAGCACCCATCACTCAGGACTCATCACAGTTTCAGTGGTACAACCGATGGGTAGTAGCAAATTAGTAGAAAAAGAATGAGATGTAAGTACAGTACAAGAGCTGGCTGTGTCTTACCCAGAGAGAAAATTAGTAATAAGCATTGCTAAATGCTCTAAACTTGGAGCACTGAAGAATTTTCTGGGATCCCTATGATATCATTGCTTATCAGTTCATATTTGCCTCTGAACAAAACCTGGGAAGTTTTCACTGGTGTCACTAAAGATGCAAGTGACATGGTAAAATCCTAACATAATTTTGTTAAAGATGAAAAAAGTAGTTTGATTTTCAAACTCCTCCAGGTGTTCATGGTGCTTTCAGAAGAAGACAGACATGGATGGATCATGTATATTTAATTCAGAAATCTCAGTGACACTGTGAACATGGACACATCCATGCACAAAGCAACACTTAGCAAAGTGGTTTTCAGGTGGACTGTAAATGTTTGCTGTAAGAACGAAACCTCACCTAGGATTAACAGAAATAAATACGTCTCATTCCAATTCCTATTAGATGTGCAGATACTACTTGACATACTGCTGTACAGAAAAAAGTACTTCTATGAGGTTAGAAATAGCTTTATCCCACAAAATTGCAATGCATTCATGTTATGGATCCACAGTATGGAATGCAAAACTGTAATCCTGCTTTAATTATATATTTTAGAAAATTCCTCCCCAGGATGGAGTGTGTCAGCTCTATAAAAGGCAGAAGGAACCTGACACATCAGAGAAGGAGGATTCAGAAAGCTGGTATATATTGCTATTCCAAACAATACAACTTCCATGAATTACAGGAATAAAGACTGAAAAGAACACCAACGATGTAACTGGATATCTAGAACACTTGGATGACTGCATATATTATTCTCTAATTCCTAAGAAGTATCAGTGGAGACATTTCAATGCCAAGTTGCTTTGAACATCAGGTAAGTAGTTAGTTGCTAAAGTGTGCTTTTCCATCAGCCTTAGACCTACACGAAGTGTCAATTGGAAATGCACCATACTTTCACAAAAGACTTATAATATTTTCAAGAAAGCCCTAGTCTTACCAGTCAATTGGCTTAGAAGAATTTGAAAATTAGGGAAGGAGTATAAAATAAAAAATTAAGTTAAAATATTTTTTGAAGTCTTCTGGAAGTGAGGATAGATTTTGTGGGCCAAGAAAGTAACAGGAAGTTAAAATTAGTCTAAAAAGTTTAAGGACATAATCTATTAGTGCAACGATGGCTCCTTTACAGGATGTTATTGGAGAGCTCTTTCATGCTCCTCAAAAATCATCAGCCAACCTCTTTGAAAATAGCTAGAATTCTATACTAAGTTTTCCAGTTCCTAAATGAAACTAAACCAGAAGACTTTTAAAGCCTGGCAATAACAGCTACCCTAGTTTTCAGTAGAACTCAATCTCTGACATACATCTAGAAGTAGGACTGCTCCAGGCAGAGACCTGGAACAAAGAGCGTCCTTGGATTGGCCCTGCACAGTGACACTGCAAGACCCAGCAAAAGTAACTCAGCAAATCACAATGCTCGCGTTCCTCCTGGTAATCACGTCTAGCATAAAATAGTCCTTATAGATTGTAAATGTCCCCAGAAACATAAAAAGAGGGCTCGCTAGAGCAGCATGTGAAGCACAAGTTGTTTGGAGTCACCACCCTTTTTAAACCACATCACTGAATTTCTATGCAAGTTGCAGCTGCTGCTGGCTGCTGTGTCCAGACATGACCTGAAAAAAATTCTGTGCAGGGGCAGCCTAGTATGGATCTTACAATGGGGTGGATAACCCTAATAGCCACTTTATTCCTCCCAATGGTTTGCTCTCCCCTCTCTCATACCCCAGAGATGGAACTGGTGTTAGAAAACAACCAAAAATCTAAGATTTGGGGCCCAGATGTGAGAGTAACAGATGTGCAGAATAAAATTAAATCCATGTTCCTGACATTAAATGCTTTATTTTTAAAATCTTTCTATCTCCCCCTAGTGGACCCAATAGCTTCTAAGAAGGATTATTGTGAACAAAATCCTATTGATCTCCAGAAGTTCCCACTTCCTGAGAAAAATGCAGTCAGTGGCCTGCCTTCATCCTAATCTGGGGGCTTCACAAAGAAGGAAGAACAAACCTAACCAAAAAGCTCATGCTCATAAATCAGAAAAGTCTTAAAATGTTACAAAAAACGTTTGCCACAACCAGGTGTTTAAGCTACACAGGGCTCAAAAGGACTTTTCCAGGAATCTGAATGAAATTAAATATCACTTCTAGGAAGCCTGAGGTGGACACAAAAGACAGCATTGCTATCACCATGGCTGCCCTCGTTTTTAACTCCTTGGAACTCCTGGGTCTGACCAGCTGTCATTTCAGATAAATGCAAAAATCATTTTGCATTTTACTGAGAGTAGAATTGATACACATGTTTTTAGAAATTATTTTAGAGATCTTCCCCCACCAACACTAAAACTGGCTAACAGAATTATCTCTGACAAATACAACATAGCTGCCTTAATAAACATAAATATGCTAAAAGGGAATTCTCAACACACTTCTGAGCTATGAGCTACAAACAAATTGTACTGACTAAATTTGTCTTTCAATACTAAAAGTGCATAATTTGAACACAGTGCACAGTACTACAGTGACAAATTAGTTCTCAGAGGCAGATGTTTTCTAGCATCAACCATTTTTTTAAAATTTGAGTATTAAATTCACATTGAGATGCCAAAAATGCATTGTTTTTCAATGTGTTACACATTCTTTAATACCAGGTTATTTTTTGCAAAAACCCCACATATTTTAACTTTGTAATTAGCAGTCTTTATCCCTTAGCCACAACTCCAATGAGAAAACAATCAAGATTATTTCTAAATAGAAAGAAATGGCAAACACTGATCTGCCTATGCAAAAAACCACAGTTTTCTACTGTTCCTTCTGCTTTAAAGCCCAGAATGATATGCTGTTATGTGCCAAAAATTATTTGCAGGGAGAGAAAGTGTAGCCTACAGGTCTTCAAGTAACACCACCAGGTTAGAGGCACAGCTAAAAATATATGTCCCATTTTTCAAGTCTCATTACTAAACTCCTTCCATGAGATTACTATTAGATGCGTAGAGAAGCAACAAACATCTAAATAGAAATTTAGGCTCCTAACTTTAGGTACTCTAGTTTTGAAGCTTGGGGAAAGGCTAGAAAGGGAGGAGGAAAGAATAAGCAGTGGTAGTGGCATTCTGTTGAACAAAAGAGTTTGCAGTTCAGCTTAAGAAACAGAAAAGATTCATGCCTCACCTAAGCCTTTCATATGGAAATCATTTATGGGACAGAAGCCAGTTTTCCTCAGGCAAGAGAAACACAACAAAAGCCACAGCAGTAAATCCAAATAATTCTGTTGGATTTTCATTGCACAAATATCATACTCTGAACAAGACTTCAGATGATGGGTACAGAATAAGACACACCTTTAAATCAAGATAAGCATTTTATTTTCTCTGCTAAAAATGCACTGTGATGCATTTTATAAAGACATACAGATTGACTAATTTTAACTACTTCAGGAGTTTCAAGGAGCATCTTAAATACTTGCATATTAGCCTTGTTATTATTAGAAAAGTGTCACTACAGATGTAGTAAAGGAGAGCACTTAATTCCTGGTCCCAAACACTCCCTAGGTAATAGATGTAAAGTATAAAACAGTTCAAATTGCATCTACAGTTTCAGAGGTATTTCACTGCCCTTTAAAAAAAAGCATGTTTACACACACACACTCTCTTTCTCTGGAAGTATATATTGACACCTGTATAATGAAAAGTATGGTCACAGTTTTTTGAATTTGATACTATCAGAGCAATTAATTTAATTTATGCAGGTCAAAATGTTGTTCTATATTAAGAGACATATAAAGCCTAATAATGTTGCTATATTGTATTTCCAGGTATGTGTAGGGTTGCAGTGCATTTAGAATTATTGTACTAAAATGCTATCTGAATTGCATGGTGACTTAAGAAAAAAACTGCTACAAACATCCTCTCAGGATTTGTAAGTTAATTCTGCTTCCATTTAAATGTCTACATTACATTTTGTAAAAAAGTTGACGTTTGTGTGTGTGCATAATCTGGTTACCTGTGACACATTTGGGAGATTTTACCTGTCCAACCAAGCCAGCAGACTTTTAGCTGCTCCAATCAGATCCACTACTGATGTCAGAAAATCATTCGGTAATTTCCGGCTGGTTCTTCCATCATAGTGACCACTCCTCCTCCTGCCAGTGATGAAGTTCTGCAGATTTTTGGCAGATGCATTCAGTTTGTGAGAAAGGGTTTTTAGATTTTCTGTTTCCAAACCATAGTTCTGCATTTAAAGAGAGACAAAAGAAAAGTTATCTTTGCAGTTGAAAAATGAAGTAACAAGAACAGCAAGACTGCTCTTCTGCTTCAAAACTTAACCACTCCTAATAATTAAGGTAGAAATACACCCACTCATTAGTTTTTAAATGTATGGCATGTTCTGTTTCTAAAGTGCATAAAAATAGAACAAAAGAAGAGCAAAATTATGAGTGATCCTTTAACTGGTTTTAAGTGCACTGAGAAAAACATCTAATAATGAAGAAAAAAACCTAGTCTGTAAGAGTGATTTTCAAAGCAACGCATCACACTCTCTAGATCAGACTGTTCTCTCAGTAGATCTGATGGTTAGCGATCAGTACTTCATGTCCATTCTCGCGCAGACTCCTTAAATCATGTTAGGCAAGAGGGATCGCAACTAGCAGAAGTACGCAGCATGGACACAGTGTGACACCAAAATGTTTTGTTGATTTCAATGAAGGAAGCATGTTCATTGCCCTATTTTTATTCTTATTAGCAGTAAAGTACCACCAGAAAGACACACCAGAGAACACAGTGCTACTCTGTTCAATGTCTATGTTGCCCTTTTAAAGTCAAGTTGTAAACTTTGCTTCCATTTAAGAGTCAGTCCCTTAAACTTTAATTACGTTCCTCAGTTGTGCAGCAGAGACAGAAATAATTATGCAGAAATATTAACAGATAGTACTTGAAAATCCTTCAAATATACAAATGTTGCTGAAACAGGACTACAGAATACCCTAATTTAATGTTCAATTACAATATAATACAGTACTATCAGTGATTTGTTATTTCTATGATAGATTTGTTTGCAAACAAATAATGCAAAAGAAAATAATAGCGTTATTTCAAAAGCAATCTTCTTTTGCCTTTGTAAAGGAATAAGCAATTGCATAGACTTGAGCTTATTATTCCTCTAAGAGAAATACGGGACTCCTGAAGGTACTCCTCGCCCTAGCAACATCAGAGTTATAACATGGGATTCTCACACCTTCTTCAGTTGACCATGGAAAGGGCTACTTGAAGTCGAAGGTGGACCATTTCCTGCCATAAACAATGATGAAGTAGGATGCATAAAGCCCCTCAGCTGCACACAGAAGAATCTGCTTCCTAATGATACCCCTGTCCTCACTCGCTCTCCTCCCAAGCCACCAGTTTGGTCCCCATGCTGATCTGTCCACAAGATGAAGAGATGGGAGAAGGGATATCTTTGCCAGTGGTAATTTAAGGCCTCAGAAGTCTATTTACCTTAGTCTTTTTTCTGCAGGAATTGTGTGTGTGATTATTTACAGCAGTTGTCCTGCTCCTAATTCAAACCATCTACTAAATTAACTTAATCTCCTCTTTAATTACACAGGGTCTGCAGGAACATTAGACTGAAGTTAGCCCATGTGAGCTTCCAGCCCTCGCATAACACCCATTCCCAAGCCAATGAGAGATCATCACAGAAAGGATGGACTTTAGCTGTTTCCCAGCCAGTCTCTCTCTGTGCTTGTGAGCTGAACACACTTCATGAAGGAGCCGCTGAAATGACAGCCATCTTTGTGCAGCAGAGGATGCACTTCTGAACTCAGCTTAAGGGGGAAGGGACCATATGCTAATGTTGCGCTTTAAAAACTCTCCAACATCTGTGAACATCCCTATTTTGGGCAAGGAAGGCTTTGCAGGCATATTTCTCAAGTGCACAGTTTCTGCACAGGCACTGTCCTCTGCCACCACCATTCAGTTCCCAATTAGACAAACTGTATGTTTGGGCAGCGACTTTTCCACCATGTAAATATTCAACAGCAATTATGCAACAGATAGATTTAGGTTATAAATTAAAAATTACAAGAGGAAAACAATAAATTGGGATGGAAAAGTAAAATGTACTTCATTATGCAGCTAAACCGCTCATAACATATTAAATCAGTCCAAGAGATAAACATCAGCTAAAAATAAATTTGGTTTTGCTGCGGTTTTCTGTGGTTGCTGTGGCTGAGACAGCACAATGGAGATTGAGGACTGGGTAGGAGTAAGGTGGAACAAAATATCAGGTTCCAGGTTTGTTCTTTTTCATTCTGCTTCTTGAGCATCTAGCTCATTTTGGCAAAATTAACGGGAGGAAGAAAGAAATGAAAGATATTCTGGATGAAAGATACACCACACAAGATGTCTTACAGACCAGCCAAACCAAAACTCCATCACAAGTGAGCCCCACAACACCTGTGCAGCATGGTGCTCATCTTCCCCCAAACAGGGGGGAACAACCACAAACTGCAAGCTGGCCACAGGGCTCCTCACGGGGCTGCCTTCTTTCTGACACATTGAAATGTCCAACTTCTTAATTCAGGGGGCTGCTCCTAAGAAGCTGAGTGTGATTATCCAAATGCCAGGCTCACCTTCAAACCACATGAGGTAGATTAAGGAAGGGATGGGTATGGGGAAGGAGCCAGCCAGGCCAGGGCTCCCACTTGTCTCCTCATCCAGGCCACACACAGGGCCTCAGCTGAGAGACCACACTGAGGTCCAGGTTGGATCCCAATCCTCCTACTTGATGACACCAAATTATTTCATTCCACTCACTCCATGCCCAGCTTCATCACCTTGTCTGTATTTCATCCGCCTTGAGAGGTTGGTGGTGGGTGCCAGCCTGCACTTGTGTGCCCTCCCACCACAGCAGGAACCCTTACAGGCAGCATACAGGCCCCCAGTCCTGCCAGAAAGTAAAGCCCCAGCAAAACAGTACTCATAAATCTATTCTATGACAGGAAAATAGGCTGCATTTATGTATATTCTTCTTTAGAAGATCAACTCCTATAAAAGCTTAGTGGCCTCTTATTAAGATTTCAAGTGACAGCCACCTACAGATGCACTCTTTTTCAGGTGTCTTTTTTCACCATCAGATATGTGGAAAGGAAGAGACAAATGTTAACAGACACAAAGTCTATTTTGACTCATATTCATCAAATGTACTGCGAGTACTGCAAGTACTGCATCCAGCTGTGGAGCCCTCAATATCAGAAGGATATTGACCACTTGGAGCGAGTCCAGAGGAGGCCACGAAGATGCTCAGAGGGCTGGAGCACCTCTCCTATGACGAAAGGCTGCGAGAACTGGGCTTGTTCAGCCTGGAGAAGAGGAGGCTCCGAGGAGACCTCATTGCAGCTTTCCAGTATCTGAAGGGGGCCTACAAGGGTACTGGGAGAGGACTTTTTACAAGAGCCTGTAGTGACAGGACAAGGGGGAATGGGTATAAATTGAAATCAGGGAGGTTTAGATTAGATATCAGGAAGAAATTCTTCACAGAGAGGGTAGTGAGGCACTGGAACAGGGTGCCCAGAGATGTTGTGGATGCCCCATCCCTGGATGACTTCAAGGCCAGGCTGGATGTGGCTTTGAGCAACCTGGTCTAGTGGAAGGTGTCCCTGCCCATGGCAGGGGGGTTGGAACTAGATGATCTTTAAGGGCCCTTCCAACCCTAACCATTCTATGATTCTACGATTCTATGAAATGTGCGTGTGTTCTTTAACATAAAAAAACTGAGGGACAAATGTGATGCCTAAGCTGCATATAAAATTCAGTCTTACATGAGGAATGGCAATGATTTCTGTAAAACCTCCACCTGTGATATGAAACAGATAAAGCCAGGGGTGGAAAATACAGAGATAAATTTCAGGCAGAATATATTTTTGGGCAGCTGTGTTTATTGAAGCCTTCAAGGGGAAAGACCCTAAAAAAAGCAGCCAAGCTAACAAAATCCACACTTTTCTATCACTAATATTTCTGGCCCACATTAAAAATGAAAAAAGAGTTGCATGTTCTAACATTGGAAAAAAGTTTGCTCCAATAATAACTGCCAATTTTAATCATACTTTATATGCGATAATATACCATTAATAATATGGTTTTCTTAGAAATGCAATGCATTTATTTTCAAGCACTGTAAGAAGATAATTGCAGTCAAAGGAGACAATTCTTTGTTTTCCCCTACTCTGCATTTAGCCAGCACTAACACAAGTTACGTTTTCATTAGCCAAACTAAGTTCACAGTCACTGAAGGAACCACAAAGAAGTCTACATACATGCCTGTAGAGATTACGAGAAGTGAAGCAAGTCTACGCATTCGCTTCCTCAACAACAGGCCACGGAGTAAGAGTCTCTTCAGAGACACCCCACCGCAACAGAAATGGCTCTAATGAAGTCTATTCTGGCAATCACAAAACAAGAACTTGATGAAGCTGAGCTACACAGAGTAATAACTTGCCAGCAGGTGTTTGAACTGAAGGTGGAGGGAGCTATTAATAGACATTTTACCTGCTAATTACTTTTCTGTGGCTTTATATGACAGTGTGAGTGATGAATTGTAGCTCTTTTCTTCACATGCTGACAAGCAGCAGCTCTAATCACCACTGATTAGTTTTGCCTTTTTTTTTTTTTGTGTGTGTGCGTGTGTGAGGGCAGCGAACTTAGTCCCTCTGCCAGCCCATCCTCGCACCAGCACCACAGGGTAGGAAGAGAGTTCACTATCCAAACATTGGAAACAAAGTGAAATTTTCTTGCATTTGCTTGATCAATGTTGATTAGTTGTCTGTCTCTTTCTCCCAGTTAAAACAAACAAAAATCAGAGCTCATTTCATCTCTTCATTGTATTAAATTCACTTAAGCCTTGCTGGGAGGGAAGCGCACTTCACACTGCTAGCATAGGTTAAAAAGTAAAGTGTTCCTAACTCATACAGTGCTAACTATCTCTGCTGGCTCTGACAAGGTGTCTAGAAGCTGCTGAGACTTTTAGGGTATTTTTATGCTGCCTGTTGCAAACGCAAACACATTTCAGCTAATTTAAAAAAGCCAAATGCATATACCAAAAGCAGTCCAGATCTAAACACACCACTATATGCAATACATACATAGCCACAGTCCCATTAACAAATCCAGAAATCCCTTAAAACAGATGTCTTGATCACAACTTTTATCCAACCATGAATGACTCTACATCTCCAAGCATAAAGGCCACATCAGTCATAGAATCATAGAATGGTTTGGGTTGGAAAAGGCCTTCAAGACCATCCAGTTCCAACCCCTCTGCCAGGGGCAGGGACACCTTCCACTAGACCAGGTTGCTCAAAGCCGCATCCAGCCTGGCCTTGAACACTTCCAGGAATGGGGCATCCACAGCTCTGGGAAACCTGTTCCAGTGCCTCACCACCCTCTCTGGGAAGAACTTCTTCCTGATATCTAATCTAAACCTCCCCGCTTTCCATTTAAACCCGTTACCCCTTGTCCTGTCACTACAGGCCCTTGTAAAAGTAGCCCCTTCAGGTACTGGAAGGGGCAATAAGGTCTCCCCAGAGCTTTCACCAGGCTGAACAAGCCCAACTCTCTCAGCCTTTCTTCATAGCAGAAGTGCTCCAGCCCTCTGATCATATTCGTGGCCTCCTCTGGACTCGCTCCAACCGCTCCGACTTCTACAAACAATCAAAGATATAGGAACAGGCATATGGTCCCTCTGCCTACCTCCCCCTAAATAACTGTTTATTCTCTTTGACCCAGAAAGATGCTGGAAACCAGGTGGAGCAAAAGGCATGCAGCCACCAGGACTAACTTTTCCTGAAGAGATGCAAGATGGGAACTAAAGAGACTACTATAACACTGGTGTTTGGGGTCAAAAGGAAAATAAATCAGTTTCCCCAGGCAGGCAGAGCAGACCGCAGTGCTTAGATCGATCGATTTCTGCTGCCTCTCTGGAGAAGGCAGCCATGACTGTATAAATTTCAGAAGGTAACCGTTTATTTTAGTTTGCCAAATGTTTGCTGCCACACACACACACATTATTTTTCAAAGGAAAAAAATGCCAAACTTTTGAAAAGACAAATATTACAGCCTAGATAGCTGTATTGTTTAATAAACTCTGTGCAGTACATAATAAATTATGTGTAAAGAAATGTTACTTCTCAGTTATGCCTGATATCTCTCACTAATATGGATAACAATCACATGGGTGAAATCCTAAGTTTTCTCTCTAATGCAACTTTTTAAAAAGTCTTTTTCCACTTATTCACAGACTGAATGCCAGAGTTTTAGGTAATAATAGCATGTGAATTAAGAATGGACTTAAGATAACGTCAGGCAAACTTAATTCTGCTCTTCACTATTTTCCAGTGCTTTCGTTTTCAATATTTAATTCTTGAGCATCAATTTTGTACATATTATTTATTGCTTTTAAACGAGCAACCTGGAAATGGTATAGTCCTCATTTCTCAGGCAGCCTGGGGAAGTTTTAAATGAATAATCAAAACCACATCACATGAATACCATAGCACGTGGCAGACATTTCAAGACCACACCTCAACATTTGAGGGGGGCCAAAAATTTGCCAAAATAAACCTCCAACCTTTGCCTCTGAAGTTGTTTTTAAAAACAAAAAAAAAAGAAAATGCATCTGAACCTCATTCTCTAAAACATTTGGCTGAACACATCCCACAAAGTACGAGGCAGATAGCTTACCAGCCCGGAGTTGTGAGCAACTGTGAACGCAGCTTGTCATAAGGAAGGTGCCTTATGTAACTTAATACCTCATCGGATCTGTCTACAACATATATTTCTAACGGCCCTCCATCCAGCGTCACGAAATGCCAACACTAAGGTTATCTCTCCTTCAAATAGCACTAACATATGGGGTAGTTTAGAAGTGCACAACACATGATCCTAACACGTCTGTTTCAAAAACACAGAATAAGTAGGTAAGGACAAAAAGGCTGATAGCTCAAATGACACATCATTTACTGCAGCTATTAAACATACACTGTTTAAAAGGCAAATGGTTTCAAATAGTGTAAATATTTGTCCTAAATGTTTACAGTCATTAAAAAAAAAACCAAACCCCAAAAACAACTCAGGTGCATAATACTTACAGCCCTGCAGAACCCAGGAAAGTTTCATAATCATTGTCATCAGTTTTCCTGAAAAACACCCTTCTTTTTCTACAGCACAATCAAGCAACACATCAAAAAGCCAAGCCCTGGTCATGCTTTGTAGCTGTAATAGAGCAATTATATAAACTATTCTTCTTACTCTTATTTAATCAGCAGATTCTGCTAGACCAAGTGCTCATTATTTTTTTGTTTTTCTATTTTCTCATGTAATTTTGTCCCAGGCCAGCCAACTGCTCTTATTTCTCCATAATTCAAACTACCAGTTACATATTCTATTACAGGCATTTTACAAAGACTTAAACTGCTAATGAGCAGTTAAAAAAAAAAAGAGGGGAAAAAAGTAGATTGTTGTGGATTGTAATGAACCCACTACCTCTTTTAAACACTTCACATTGTAACAGCCCTTTTTATCCAGTCTGTTTTTAAGTAAGGGGTTGGATCTTTAAAGGTCCCTTCCAACTCAAATCATGCTATGACTCTGCGAACCAGGTCACGTATTTAGTACCTGCCCAAAACTCCAAACAGCCCAAAGACAGTAACTAAGCAACTAAGGAAGTATCTAGAATCCACAGTGGATTCTTGAAGGGGGTGGGAGGAAGGACATTGGCATACCACAGGGTGTACTGCAGTTCTGTGTAAAAGATCTACTAACACCAGCAACAAACATTTTCAGTGTGATCTATATGAGCTATCAGAAACCTTTTTAACTCCTTAGCTTTATTGATCTGGTGATGGGCTTTTTTCTCTGCAGTTAGTTAGCTCAGCTCAGGCTGAAGACAGGAAGGCAGATGATATAGAAGCAGAACTTTAACTTGCAGAGGGCAACAGTAAAAAGGGCAAGTAATTTTTCTGCTATGAGCACACAGAATATTAACAATAAATCCCAACTCCAGCACATACAGATCTCCATTCCAAAATGAAGTTCTTCCTCATTTAGCACTACGGTGATTAAGTGTAATATTCACTATAACTGACAACAGTAGTTTTAAGATCTGACTAGTGATAAGGGCAAAGGAAAGGATTTCTATGTGAGAAATGGCAAGATGAAATTAAGATAAAAGGCATAATTCTTAAGAGGAATGGAATCATTCATGGGTAAAGTAGATCTATTTTTTACATTGATTTGCATATAAATGTTTTGTGTTAGTGGTAAATGATAAGTAATTTCATGCTGTTAGTGCACACCAATGTTTTCTCTGCCAAATAATAATGCTATCTCATTTGCTGCAATCTTCTAGGATTACAGATTCAAATATACAGAGTATAATAAATTCCTGCGCAGCCATAGCAGATTTAAATAACTAGCAGGAAACCAGTACTGAAAACAGCATGCTGTACAAAGCAAAAACTATTTTGTTTTGGTTTTTTAACCCAACTCTATTCTACACAAATGCTGATTCCCTGAAGAAGTATTTTGGAAATTCATGGGGACTTTACTAAGTTCTTTGTTTAAAGAAAACCTTAAAGCATCGAAAAGTTATTTGTGAAGTTTTCTAAGTATTCTTATCTTCCCAGAACAAAATATTTCCCACTTCAATGTCTCTTTTTAAAAAATATTTGAAAATGTTCAAAATCAAATGAAGCTCATTTCATCTTAATGCAAAAAAAAAAAAGTATATGATATTTGAGAAGCAAAAAAAAAAAATCCTAATGCATGAAGGCATTGTGGTGATATGTCAGGAAAACAAGATCATTTTCTTAAAGGTATAAGAAGAAATCTTTGGCTGTGCACTCTTCAGCCTTTGTATTCTCCAGGCAGTGAGGCAAAGGGTAGTATTTTCCAGGAAAAATACGATACCATGGAGACATAAAATTTAGAGTCCATGGACACTCAGCAAACATGGCCATACCCATTTTGATAAATGAAACTCCATCTCCTGACAAGCAGATGATGGAAAAAGAATTATGTGCATTTCTTCGCTTCCTGCGGCACAGTCAGGGACTTCAGGAGGTACAAGACCTCCAGACGCACTCCAAACCTGAAGACTGATACAGTGACCTGATGGCACGGAGTAATCTGTTTTTCAGTATGCATTTATCTTTTCATAAGCATCAACTCCATCTCTCCTCAAATTACTTTCTGTTGACATTGTTCATTCACATCCAGTTCTTAAAGCAACCATCAAAGAAACAAAGCTCATCACATTTTATGGGCGGCTGAAGGTCTGCTACGCTGTTTTTCATTTACTAGTCTTAGACTAGCTTCGCCGCCACAAACATGATCTGGGTGGTAATTTTTATTAGTGATGAACAATGTATGTTTTATTGTCTGGGATTAGCCTGGAGAAAAAAATACCATGGTACAGTTTCTCCTGTATCTCTAGAGCTGGACATGTAGTTTCTTAGTTTACTATTTTTCAACCAGTTTTAGATGTCAATTATTTTTTTGAGATTTTATCAGTATGAATAAACACTTATGTCCACATCAAGCAGGAATCTACCTGCTGGTGCCAGCAGTGTGATCTGTTTCATGTCCCAGTTTGAGCAGAAAGGGAAGGACAGGAGATGTGCCTTGCCGGAAACAGAACAACTCAGACGTGCATCTCAAGGACTGATTGAAAGCTGTGCAACAAACTCTTAGCAGCAACAAAACACCATCACAGACCTCACTGCTTCTTCCTGTTCAGCACAGAGAACGTTTCATTTATCTTACCCTTTCTGACAGACGGATTTTATAAAACACAAAAGTGCACCGAGGCAGGATAATCTATTGAAAGCGCCCCCACCTTCACAGACTGAAGGAGAGAGGGAAGAGACAGACCACATTAGTTACATTGACCGCTCTCTCCTGGAGCACATTCTGGTTCAGCCACAGTGTGCTGTATGCACGCCCGCAACATCATCAGCGAGCATGACCTGTAACAGCGGTAGCAGCTGGGCAAAAATCTTTTATTCCTCCTTCTCTGATGCACCACAGGAAAAGAAAACCTGTGAATCGCACCCCAAGGATGCTTGCTCTCCTGTCAAGAGCACAATATGGCAGGCTGGCAGCCAAGAGAGACTCTCAGATGGATAGCACAGGCCACCGCTTGTTCCCTGATCAGCTAACAAACTCTGGAGGATCCATTTGTTGCAAGTGCTTATGACAGGATGGAAATACTGTGAGAGACCATAGCCACCCACCCACCTTCTGTCAAAAATCAATAAGGAACACCCTTTAAATAGTGCTATCAATCATAACTGCTTCCCAACTACTATTGCAGCAAGCAGCTTGTCTATTTAGTGCTGTTCAATAGCCTGTGCCTGGGTTACAGAGGTCCCATGCTCTCTCCGTACCAGTCAAATATGCTTGTTCAGGCTCTCCTCTATTCCAGGAGGAAAATGTAACCCTGAGAACTACAGGCATGCAAGGCAAGCAGCTGGTTTGCCATTTGCCATATCCACAGCTGACAGGGCAGAAACTGCCTGAAGTTTACCCCCAAAAAATGCTGGGAAGAGGGACAAGAAAACAGCAGTTCTTAAAACTATCAGTGTTAGCTATCAACACCGAAGAAGCTTTCCTCATTGATGTCAATTCTGCCTTAGAAACTCTCTCTTGCAGAGCGGGAGCAGGAATAAACAGTGGGAGGTGGTTCTGCCCCTCTCGGTTGCCCTCAATGCCGAAAAACATTCAGGTGGCCACTCACTAAGTCAGACAGAATGGGGAGGAGAATCAGAAGTGACAATCCTTTTGGGTTTTGGTGGTTAGATTAAAATCAGAGATTATGCTTGCACGGCAAAAATAACATTACTATTCCCAACCCATATTGCCACATATGTCCAGCATCCAAACAGATGTGATCTCAGTTGGATCATACACTTGTAACTTGTTCCAAATTCTATCATCAAACCTCTGCCAACTCCAGTGAAACAGAAAAACAATCAGATAATTTTCATGAAAAACACCACCTTTCACAGTGACTACCTGCACTAGCAGTTATCCCCACAATGGAGAGTCACAGGCTTAGAGTTCTAAACAATACAGTCAACATTAGAGGCTAATCAGAAGAACAGGCAAGCCAGGACAGATACTTACTGATACAATAAAAGAAAGAAAGCCTGTAAGTATAGGACCAGTATAGCCAAAAGGATTGTCTTTGAATTGAATTTCTTAAGAGGTTTATCTGATTGGTGAACAATAAATTCAAATTAAGTCCACTAAAATCAATATAACAATCACATTTTGTATCCCTGTGGAGCCATCAGGAGCAACTGTGAGACAGCAAAAACCTCCATTTAAATCGGAAGCTGTGATCTGAACGCATGTTATTGTGTTTCAGTGATGAAGTTTTCTTTAAGACACACTCAGAAAAGCAGACAACACTGTGTGCCACAAGGATCAGGAAGGTAGACTTGCTGCATGAAATAAGGACGCAGTGTTAGCCTTTGCTACAAATTCCTTATTTCATATGCAACTTAGTTTCATACGCTTCTGCCTAAGATAAGGGAGCTACAAAGACAAGTTGTGTTTGTTTGTCTAAAGATAACATCTGTAATTACATACTAGGAAAAAAAAGAAGTTTCAGCTAAAAACCAAGGATTTTCTGTGAAAGTAAGCTATTTTTTGAGAGAGCCACAATCTGTCTCCCTGTGTGCCTGGGAAGAATAGTCAGTGTTCATCCTAACTTAGATTTTGTCTCAGTTAATTGAAGTATTTACTTTCTTGTTTCCTATTGCACTGAGGAAAGTACTTTTTGAATAACTCTTTATGGTCCCTTCTACATCAGTAGCATATTTTTTTAGGATTACATCATTTCCATTATTTAAAAAACAAATAGATGAGTTAACATTGCACTGAGCCACTTTGCAACATCATTAGAAATACTACTCTAAAGAAGAGAATCTAAGACGTGTTTAAAACCAAATGTCTACCTGTATGGAAAAGCTTTTCTCCCCTTTTTTACTTTTTCTTTTGAATTTTTTATTTTACTTTTTTTTTTCTGCTCTGTTCTCTTTATTGCCCCTCACATCTATCTCCCAAAGATGTAACCGCAAGATATTCAGAAAAGCTGCTGCTGCTGCATACTGAGAATCCACAAGCCCTTCTTAAGAGCCGTTCAGCCTACCATCTTTGATCGCCTCCACTGGGATTCAGCTTTCTTAAAGCTTCTTCTGAGGCTTGGAAAAGTAGTATGCATGAAAAATCCACAAAACACCACTTTAGGCAGTCAAGAACATATTAGCAGAGCTGTTCACAATCCTTCCAACAGGGGAGAATGCAGACAGCGTGCCCAATCTATCACTAATCTTTACAGGCACGCACACAAAAAGTTTGTAAGAAGGGTGAAGTCAGCACCACACCCCACACCGAGGGGATAATCCCAGTTACGCATGATGTCACCTGACTGAAAAGACCATTACCAAAACCCGTCTGTATGCTCCACCAAAGAGGTATGTATTATTTACACATAATTCTTTCAGTATTTAATTCTTTCTACTGTGACATACAAGCAGCTATGTTTCAGCAAGCTTGAATAATCATCCAAAACATCATTTGCATGAAAGGATCAGTGGAAAATGACATGGTTAATATCAGGATATTGTGTTTGCAAAGGGCAACCGGCACTCAATTACTGCATGCACATACATTATTATGTCACATTCCAAACCAAACCCTGTCTCGCTCTTTTGTGACTTCAGATAAACTTCTCTTCTATCAAGGCAGATATGCGAGCCTTAAGTCTCTGATACAAATTTATTTCCCAAGCACCATCCTATCAGTAGATACTGCTCTTTATCTTGCCTCTGGTTTAAAATGCTAAATTGTTCATACATTACACGTCAGGAGTTTCTTGAGCTTCTTACACAGTCTTCAGGACTATAAATACACAAACTGAATATGCAAACACTGTTCACTCCCCTCCCCACCTTGCCCCAAGAAGTTTACCAGTGCGCAGAGCAAGTCTACTGCTTCCAAGATAAGCTCCTGATGGCCGATTCGTGTGACGCCAAGATCTTCCAGTTCTTGATGAGTAATGCGTAGTAGCTGGTCACCACTAATCTTCTCTCTCTCAAAGTTCTTTATATATTGCTGCAGGCAATCATCAAGACCTGCAGAAACGGGACAGAAGAAGGGAAGACAAAAGTTAGCAACATTTCGTACTGCCATAGGAAGTGAAAATGGGCTGGAACCAAAGATCAAGCCAATGGAGGATACTTGCCCTATCTTTAAGAGAAGTATTTCAACATCACAAAAAATTTAATCCTATCCAGAAATCTTAAGATTTGGAGAGCTATGACAGCCATGGCTTTTCCACCTGTGGATGACACCAGCCACTCCTGAACACCAGAGTCCTGAATTCTTGTAGTATACTGCATTATGAATGCCTACCTGGCAGCACCTAAAACCCAGGCCTTTTAGCAATGCCTCCATGACATCTGGGAGGGGAGGGGAGAAGAGAAAACAATGAAAGGGAGGAAGACTTACATCATTCTCTGGGTGCAGCATTATCAACAGATGCTCTTAATTATTGTAGCACTCTAAGAGACTGGAAACAAGAGAAAGCATTTGTGCCAGAGACAAATTCTATGGGAATAATGAGCGTGTGAATATGCTTAATGCCATACACCCAAGAGTCATTAGCTGTCAGTGTCTCTTAACCTCACTCCCAGTACATCTCTGTCATGGCAGGTCGTATCACAAGGAGGGGCTGCTGGAGATGCCCTCAGCTAGGAGCCTGTCTCTTCATGGGACACTCGACTACAGTGCCCCATGCAGTGACACACTATAGTGTCTCTTCTGCTCCAAGAGCGTTCATACTCCGCTGAGCCACCTGAAGGTTCACAGATCATGCCAGCCCCTAAAACAAGCTGCAAAGAGCTCTAGAGAACAAGAAAGCTGGTAGCACTGCTGATGTGTAAACCGAGCTCCAGCTGCAGCAGCAGATTCAGCTTAATGTACCTCATTTCAGAAACTGTATGGAGTCACTCACAGCACACAAATGCTTACTGAGCATGAAAAGCCACTAAAATCAAGACCTGGGTGCACTCTCCAGAACAGAGGAACCAGGGAGCAGAAACAGGCCCATTGTACCAAATAAGATCCAAGAAGTGCATGCAACACATTTTTTCAGGACATGGATGAGCATAGGGTTGTACAGGACCAGGTCCTGCTTTGGGGCTCACCCCAATTCTAGCTATTCAGGTTGCTTATCAGTCTAATGTTGTGTATCTGACTACACGTTTTTGCCTGGAGCAAAGAGCACTGCAGAACGTGAGATACTCCATCATGCATCTCTTGCCCATCAATCTGTCCATAAGAGGGCCAGACCAGTACAGGGAAGCTCTGCAGCGTGTATACCCCTGTGCAAAGTGGATAAGGAAGGCGCTCTTGGGTATTTGGTGATCCATCTAAACTTTGTATCTGAATATCTTCTGATGGATCAACATGACTGCTGCCAAGTAGCAGGATTTGACAAAAACCTGAATGCATTAATTTAGGTGCTTCTTGAGAGATATGACCTTTCTGACGTTGCCTTCAAACAATCCCTGATGTGGAAAAGACATCTGCTCATTAGGTTGCCAGGAAATTAGAACAGTTTTACTTGCTCATCAAAATGACTGAAAAATCTGAAGATACGTGAAGGAGAAAAGATCACTCTGACTGCTGTGTCCCAGCTTATACCATAAAGCTTCTTTGCAACTGGTTTTGTTGCATTTTTGGTTCTCATTCACCCCTTTTAGGATGTTGCCATACATCCAAAGAGACTCACATGAGGGACATGCTGGTACTGCAGGCAGGGATGCGCCTGTGCCAGGTCCGCCCTTGGGCAAGCGTCACCCACACTCTGTCCCTGCTACAACACGCCAGTACAATCTTCACATGGCTTTAACTTCTAGAATTCACACACCAAAACTAAACCACATGCAAACATGCTGTAAATCAAATACTCCAGATCCAAGATACAGGATCAGCTCCCGAGTGCCAGCAGCTGCCGACCACACCCTCCCAGAGCCTGCTACCTGACTTCCTGCCTAGGAAACAAAGTCACTTAAAGGTCTAGGTTAATCAAGCATTTGGAGCTATGCCTTCCATTCATTTTCGTTTCTAAACAACTAGTTGCTCAAATCAGTTATATACTCTGTGACAACATATTAACAGAGAACAAAAATGGTAAACCAGGACTGTTCATGTATCGCATCTTGCCACACGGATGTGTGGTTCTCAGATGTGCTTGACTGGCTTGATAGGAGGTAAAATTTGTTCCCTAATTCTCCAACAAAGAAAATACAAATAGTTAAACTTTTAGTAAGAGCAAAGATCTGCTATAGTTGCTGTTCTCCTAAGTCTCATTCTCCTACAGCAGCAAAAACTGAGTTATCAAAACCACCAAAAGTGATCTGTAAAATGACTTGGTTGTCACACATATGCAAGGAAGACAGGAACACTTACTAAGGTCAGAACAACAAAACCTGCTGCTTCATGGGGCTGCTGTCGTAAGCCTCATTGATTTATCCATATTTCTATGTATTTTCTTCCAAAGCCTTTCTTAGCCCATGTTTTCCATCTGATACATTAATTGCATGAACTGTTTTACACGCACAGTCCCATGTGTAATGGCATTTATTTTTTGAAAAAAATCGGGGGGTTTTGACAATACATAAAACATTTCATCTAAAAATGTATTAAAAATAGGCTGTTTTGCTAAATGACTAAAAAAAGAAGGCAGTAAGTTCAGGAATATACGAAGTACTTAAGTCCCACACTGTTTACACAGACTGCTGAATAAGAATAATAACATTAAAATATTCTACGCCATCAGGTATCAAAGAAATTAATTCCCAGCTAAGAGACTAGCAACACAAATCCAGAATAAGACATGACAGATGTACTTAACAAACACTTACTGACAGTTAATTCTAAATAAAGCCATTACTCTCCCTCTTCCTGCTATCTATGTATTTTTGTCATTCAGATGTAATCAAGACGGATGCATGTAGTTCATACAGGGTAAGAAAAAAAAATTAAGACAACAAAAATATTACTGACAATTGCTTGACTCACCAATTTCGTAAAAATTACAGCCAGGAAAGAACAAAATAATTTAACTGTAGATTGCTTGCCATTTTCAGAATAGCTTTCCACAATTACTTCCCATCAGTCCCTAAATAGAACATCCTTTTAAAGTAATTTATTTCTGTCATTTTATTTCTTAATTAAAGAGCAGCAATCATTTTTATAAACCAAACCGTGCCCAGATAGGAAATAATAATAGTAATAATACAAAAAGGCTGCCAGCATTCTTCACCCACACCTTTAGTCCCCAGAGCCTCAGCAGACAGCCCTGTTTGCCAGCAGCCGGCCAGCGGCTGCTGCGTTCAGATCAACAGGAGGGGAGCTGCAGGGAACAGGCATTCTTGGCTGATAATGCCATTTAACTTGGGACAGGACAAGATGTACCAAAAAACACCAGGTGCCTGGGGTCCACGGAAACACCCTGGAAGCTAACAGAGAAAGCACAGATTTCTTAAGAGTACTCTGTCTTTTACGATCTGCCTGCAAGTCCAGCATCCATCCAACCTCAGTGTAGTAAGAAGTTTTTCTAGCTTTCAAGGTCTGCTCTGCTTCCACCCCCAAGATGCCCTCATATCAGAGCATGTCACACAACCCACACAGCACAGTAACCCCAGCAAATAACTCTGTTTGATGTGCTGTGTTCCTGGCCGTAGGTGAGATTAAGGTTGCCAAGCTTCTAGCAATCCTGGATATTTCAGGAACAGCGGCCTCCATCCAAAAATCAAGTTCATTATTACATTCTGGATGCCCCATAGTATATCAAACAGGTTCTGTGATGTCAATACACAAGTCACAGTCTCATATTCAACAACTCTGCTCCTCACCCAAAATAACCCCAAGATTTTTTGAGTGTATGCAAAGGCACAGATGTTCCAATAATAAGACAGTTTGAAGTAAAACTGTATGATGGTACTCCTCTTCCTTTTAGGCCTCCTCTTCAAAGGAAACACTGTATGATGTAGCTTTTCTTTCTTTTTTCTTGAAAGATTCCTTGTCTTGTGCTCCAGAAATAACACAGACCTCCAAGGATGCTAAGTACTGAAAGCAGCACTTCCCTGTCACACATGCTTTCCACCTGAGCTTATCAACCCCAGAGTCTGGCAGTGCTGTCCAGATACCACTATATACTCATTACCTGGCCAGTCTGACTGGGGCCTAGAAGGGCATTTAAGATGGCAATACATTGCATTTCTCTGTCAGCTGGCATACCCCTGAGCTGTCATGGACACAAATGGACTAGCCTATGCCTTAACAGAAAAGGAGAAACCTTTTTCATCAAGTTTAAAGCAAGCTATACCTTGTCTGTGGGACTAAACAAATAAAAAACAATACCAGAAGTAAAGAAAGCTCCTCCAAAAGAAACTGCTCAGAAGAGTCAGTTCTTCTAACATTAAAAAAAACCCCACAAATTTTCTAGAAAAGTTTCTCTTGCAAGTGTAACATATTGGAGCTGTTTTGTTCCCCTACTCCATCACTGAGTTCTACCTCGTGTGGGCCAAGTCAGAGTACATCAAATCATTAACAATTTTTAATGGCTCACAGATGTGAAATCCAGCAGATTTCTATGTAATGAATTCCTTTTATTAAAAAGGCACAGTAGAAACTAGTCAAGAAATGTTTAACCTCATTTTTTTTACTCACATGATTTTTTGGAATAAGATTGCAAGATGGAGCCCTCCCCTCCAGGGAAATCTTCCATGCTTGCAATCTCTAACCAATAACACAACTGCACACTTCATGATCTCTCTGAGGTATTGTCTTATTTTGATTTGTGTAACAGGTTATCCTTTGAAACAAGCAAACAAACAAACTGCCCTGTAATTCAGTGTCAGAACAGGTAATACACATCTGTGGTAATTCAAACTCAAATGACCCTCTCCATGAAATATATCCTGGGGTTATGATCCCACAGTCTGCTCCTCCTCTGCAAGCAGTTCATACTTTTCTCCCACCTCTAAGAGACTAAAAAGCATTAAAGTATTTTTTCTGTGGCTAGATCTGAACTAAATTTGTAATCAGCTGCTCAGATATACATGAGAAGAACAATTCTAAAAATAGTGGCAACTAGGTACAATATTCTTCCCCAAATTTGTGGCAAAAGCATTTTTCCTTAAGATTGGAAAGCTACAGTGAAAGTAACAGAGTTTGTGTCCTTATTGGGCTTTTTTTCAGTTTGGGGTTAAGGGAAAGATGATGAACATGAGAGGTTTAACTACCATACCTCAAACTTTGACAAGGGAGTATATTTTTATGCTCCCCTGGTAAATCAGAATGAGGATGCAAACGGAAAAGTTCCCTCAGCAAGTCTGTGTTCTGTAAACCCAGCATTTCCTGAAAAGCAGTAACATACAGACAATACACAGAATAATTTTGCACAGGAGGCAAAGGCACACAGCTTTCCTAAAAAAAAAAAAAAAAAAAAAAAGGGGCAAGGGTTTTTTTTTTTCGCTGGTTATATTTTAAAAAAAAAAAAAAAAAAAAAAAAAAAAAAAAAAAAAAAAAAAGGGCAAGAGTTACTTTTTTGCCCTGGTTATCTGCAGTTAAAAAAAAAAAAAAGAAATGAGAAAATGAGAGGTTTGGGGCTTTTCTTTAAATGTAAGGCAAGCTAATTAATCTTTCAATCTGAACAGAAAGAGTCTGCCCTACCCGAACTCCATCAGTTTTACACTTTAACAAATAGAAATTCAAGCAATGCACTGTAGCACAGAATTTAACAAGTCATTAAAAAAAAAAAAGAGTTTTTATTAAACTGGGCATTTATGTAGCACTATCCAATACCTTTCCAATTGTTAACTATTATTTGCAACATTTTAACCTAAACTAGCATGATGGGAGGAACCACTAAAACATAAGTGTTCAGAAAAAAAAAAAATAATCACAGATGTTTTCTCCCTGCTCACCATTAAACATGCATTAAATTTAAGCCAACTCTTTTTAAGGACTGACCACCTTTGAAACCGCACATGAATGTACATATGTTTTAAACTAACATGTTCAACTGAGTTCCTGGTAAGTTAAAACATTGTGGTGTGACTTATGCATTTGCACCTAGGCTTTATTAATCCAGAGCTGATAAGCTACTAGCCTATTCACTTTAATTATACAAAAAATAAGAGCTTTGCTTATGCCAAAGAGAAAGACAGCCAGAAAACTTCTCCCCCTCTTCCTTCTCAACCACACAGCTGCTCCTGGGCCAGAACAGGCAATTTTCCCCACCAAAGCAGCTCCTGTTTGGGGTATACACTCAGATTTCCTCTCTAGGAGAACCAGAGCATGAGAGGGGAGTACAGGAGAGACCAGGTTTCCCCACAGCCTGTACGTGGGAGAGGGACATTTGGAAACTCTCCATGTGCCTCAGTTTGAATGTCACCACAGAAGCTGGGAGCAAGCCAAGCCAGCCACTTCCCCACCTGAGAGGCAAAGATAATACTCCTCTGCCCACGTAAGGGATGCTCACGTAAGGGATGCTCACTGCTTCGGGGTCTTCCTGGGCTTCATATGTGACAAACAGATGTCACAGTTCTCAGTGCCAAAAGAGAGCAAAGAACCAAATGTTTTAAGTGAAGTAGATGGCAAATGCTTACTGTGGAAAGGACGACTGCAAAAAAAAAAAAAGTAATGTCCAAACCCAGAGGAGCACTGCAGGAACACCAGAAGCAGCTTTCATTACAGATGGGGAAAAAAATTACAGTGTATTTAAAACTTGGGGGGGGTGGGGGGGTGAGAGAATTAATTGCAGACCCTGGATTTAGGAATGGGTATAGGATTACTGAAAAAAAGAATTGTCAAATACATGGATTACAACAATATTTGGAAAAAAAAAAAGCAGGACAGTCACTTTTTTGCACTGGTTATCTGCAGTATCAGGCAAAAGCTCTCTGTGAAACGTATGTGTCCTTCACTCTATAGAATTATTTATTATTTTCTCCTCTCTCAGTCCCTCTCCCTCTTTCTCTATGCATCTGAGTCAAAGAAAATTCCAAAAGAATTAAAAACAAACATTAAAAACTGACAGAGAAGATCCAAAAAATTAGTTCTTCAAACATAACCTGCATATTTATGGAATACAGTATCAGGTTACATCTTTTTCATGTGCAATTGAGGGTGGATGTATTTTTTTCTAGGAATCTTCAACTGTTCGTAGTCAAAACATTAGCTGAGAGGCATTGCTAACTAAGAACCACATTTTTTAGACAAAAATACACTACTACATTCAAAAAAGCATATTTTAAAATTTGTAGAATGAAGAACTCTGAAGATACGACCATGAGAAGCAGCACATATTCAGCCTCTCCTGAAGGTATTATAAATGCCGAGACCCTGGCTACTAAACCAGAGGTACTGTCTACAGCAATGGGGTAAATAAGGAAGGCATCACTGGGCTCCTGAAGTCATGCACAAAATGAGGAACTGAAATAGAAGTATATTTTACACCTTGCATGTTGAGCTCTTTTTTTTAAGGTCCCTGCCAGGAAAAGTGCCTGTGGTCGGTTCAAAGTAAAAGCCACCAGTGAATGAGGGGATGGCACTATGACAGGTGAGAACTTGGGAGTCAGAGTGTATTTGCAACAGCAAATTGAGGTGAACGATGTGCTGTCTGAAGTCACTACAAATTCTGTAATTAAAAATCAAATCCTGTTTGAGGAATTTAACTCTGAAGTGTCTGCTGTTTCTGAACCTTCAGATACACACTCTTTGCATGACCGTGAACTCTTACAAGACCTGGATATATTAATCATACGACCACATTGGCAATAAATGGCAATTTTGTTAATCAGACAATTGCCGAAGCATCAAGACTGTGTGGATCATACATGTTTTTCAACAGCTCTACTTTACAAAGAATTTCACACTGACCAAATTTTAAAAGGGCATTTTCATAAAATGAAATTTAAAAAAGGAGACAGAGAGACAGAAAGTCTACATGTAGACTAACTACAAGCATAATTTAAAGATACACAAGACTGAACTGGGTGCAGTGTCTTAACATTCAATGAAATCAGTCCTTGCTGTCAGACTATTTATAAACAGGGCTTATTATGGCAATTTAGACTTGTTAATTACAAGAGTTACATCCAAAGTGTTCTGTTTAGCTGTTGATAAATGTAATCATTCATATTTCTCTAGGTGCTTTTTGTTTCTCCTATGCCCATCTGTATAGCAAAGCCAAATCTTTACACAAGCACATACAAGTTTTGCAAAGTATTTGAGATCTGAAAATGCGGATAACACTGAAATCACCAGTGTCGAGCTCTATTTCTATGAAATCCAAGGACTAGTATCCCTGATTATCAATATTGTTCTCAATGTAAGAGGCTATAATTATTGTTATATTTAGGACTCTTATTATTGGATTACAACGGCCACATTGTTCAACTACAGCTGTGACCTTTGCACACGAGAAATGCTGAAGTGTGCCGAAAAGTTAGTGTGGCTGATAATGGCAGCATAAATCTCTTTGCTAGTGGAAGGGAGAGGAGCCAAACAACCCACAGCATCATTAAATATCAGGAATCCCTCCAATGAGGCTAATCAAAAGGAATGCATCCATTTACTCCTGATAAACTCTACTAAGCCCAACTGCAGGGGCCTAGGGTGGCCACAATGGGGATGGAATGAGAAGGTGTACATTCACTCTCATAATTCAATGTATAAATGACAGATTTTTATGCTCAGGGTTAGAAGTTCAGCACAATTTGTGAGGCATATAGACGTAAACTGGAAATATCTGAACTGTAATGATGTTTTCTTCTTTTTTTTTTTTTTCTTCCTTTTCTTTCCTCTCTTCCCCCACCAGGGAAACCTACTTGTATTCTGAACAAAAAACAGAACGGGTAATGAGGGGCACAAGAGGTGTTTGTTCAAATATTGTAATCTACCAAAACCAGAATTTCTCCAAGCATTATCAAGATTGTAGTATTATAAACACTAAATTAAATACTCTCATAAAATTTCAAAGACAAAATAGCATTAGTGTCTCGATTTTTTTCCTACAATAAATGTATGCTCTCATGATTTTTGAAGCAGCTTTGAGGACATGGAATGCACCATCAAAGCTTCGTAAAAATCAAGAGGAGAAAGTGGCATTGTCACTTTACATGTAGTAATATACTTTCGGTACGCACAAGTATCCAGCTAGTCCAGTCTTATTCAGGACCCCATGATGTCTGTACAAAGTAATATACAAGGAGAAATGGCCCTGACCCAAGACCTTTGATAAACTTCTCTTTTTCCATGAAATTCAAGCTGACCAGCTAATAAAGGCAGATTCCTCAACAGCTACTTTTATTTCTATTCTGTTTAACTTTGCGGTTTTCACACTCTTATAATCATTCTTCCCACTTTTCACATGTACTCCTGCATGCAGAATACCTCAGGAAAGGGAATTTTTCTTGGGTCCAGTCAATATTAAACTTCTTCCTCAAAGTACTACATTTCTGCTCCAATTATCACATGTTAACTTGGATATATTGCAACTTCCTTAGCATATAGGCATTTTTCAATCAACATTATAAAATTAATGTTCTGAGTACCATTAGCTAACATCTATTTGATTTGCGATTCATCAATATTTTTTTACAATTTCAAATGCTACCATTTTTCTCCTCTAAAACGATTCCTTATATCACATCTGTCCACTTTATTATTACTCTAGGGATTTGATGTTTCCTAAGAACTTGATACCATACATCAGCCTATAAGGAGTAACTTTATACTAATTGGTTCCCTCTAAAATATAAAGCAATTTATGAGTGAGCACAACAAAAAGCTTTTCTCAGCAGTGTCCTTTGCCTTTAGTTTCTCGAGGTTCACTTGGCACTGATGCAAAGCAACTTTACAAGACTAAAACACAGCTTATCGCCAAACGTAATATTCTGCTGCCTGCAAACAAAAAGGCTAACACCACTGGTTCACATGGGGAGAACAATTCTCCATCTAACAACAGCATGTGGGTTTATTACTTCTCCAGCACGTCTCTCAAGCAAGCAGCGAGCACTAATGATATTAATAGGCTGAAGAGAGTACCACCAGGTTCCAGCACACCACTGACCTAACAGTGCCAGAGCTGGAAAGCGCTAGCGAGGGCGCAGACCTCCCGAAGGAAACCAGCCCTCGATCTGTCCCAGCCCCGGGACCAAGGCTGTACATCTCTGACCACAATTGCACTAATGCTCAGCTCCTGCCCCCTAACAATTCTGCACTGGGCAGCAATGACACTACCAAATTCCCAGATATGACTGTCAGCATTGAAATGCAACCATCATATCCCCCAAGGATGGGAGGCTTTGTCTAAATAGGCGTGATATTGGCTTCTTCAACAGTTTAGAAGGGGCTCAGTACTTCACACCCCCTCAGGACTTAAGATACAAAAGCCTTAATTTTCCATAACTTTTCACTGTCTCCCATGATTATTTGCAGCTGTGCTTCACACATAGGACTCTAGGAAGTGCAAAGCCATCAAATGTCCAAGCCTACAGCATGCAGGCAGGCGAGAAGGTTTCTTCAAACTCTGAGTGAACTCCCTCCCGTTCATTCTTCCTTCTCGCAACGCCCATGCAATTCTCAGGCTTGAAGCTCTCTTTAGCAGAAGTTCGCACAATTCAGCACAGTGTGAGATTTGCGATAGTTTTAGAGTTGTGGGCAGAAAAAGCTGGATGTTCCCCTCCATATGACAAAGAAACATCTGTAACTTAAAATCACTGGTCAAATACTTTTATTATGTGTAGGAGTGCCTTGAAGAAGAAAGGGAAAACTTTCCTTAAAATATTCATCCCTTCCATCACTTCACATAAAATGTGTCAGTATCCATCCCAGCCCTCTGCAAAATATAAATGAATTATGTATTAAAGGGAAAAAACAAGTATAATATAAGACAGAAGATGTTTATATAAGCCAAGAACACCCCTGACATTAACCAAGTAAATAAAAGTACTGGTTGTTCTTTCAAATGCCTTCCCATGTTTGCATTTTACAGCATGCTCTGGAGCAGCCACATTAAACACACTGTTGTTGTCACAAGAAGGGCCCTCCCTCACATGGGCTAATATATGCTATTACACAAAATAGTCAAATAAGCTCTGCTATAGCCTTTATTATAGTTCTTCACCATGAAAACCAGCTTTGCTGCCAATAATTTATTATGTCAGAAGGCATCCTTTCGGAGCAAGCTGGAACATCGTGTCCCCAAAGAAATAATTCAACAGTTCTTAAAGCTTTCCTTTACCTCAAAACTTTACACTGTCTCCCACCAGTGCAGAAACCTGTTAATGGTTCATGATAAGGCTTCAAGATTTATTTGGTGATGCCATAATAAAGGATATGCAGATTTCATGCAGCCCAGTAGTGCTGTTAAAAGCAACGGGATTAATTTTGCAACACAAGCAATTTGTCAGTTTTGCTACGCTTAAACTGAACTTCTCTCTGGAGCAACACTGGACAAGATGCTAGGCTTGGTTGGGAGTGCTTATATGACGACTTCCATCCATGCTCCAAATTATTCTTCCTTCCACTACATTTCATCTTTCTTCTAATATGAGCAAAATGATTCAGAGTCCACTGGCTCTGCCTTCTCTCAGAAAGGATTACAGAATTAAGAGAGAACCCTAATGACATCAGACATAATTGGACAGAGCGTGTTCAAATAATTTTAGAAACAGTCCTGCAAGTACAACTTTATTACATTCTGATATGCACAGATCCAGAGTACGTTTAGAAGTCAAAAACATTTCAGTTTTGTGCTGTTCTAAGTTTCTTGGTTTTGTGGTTTTTAAGCTTCTTGACTAAGACAATCTGCTTCAAACTATATTAAAAGCAGAGAGCTGTACACAGAAGTACATGCAAGGGCAACTTTACATGCTTGCTCTTCCCTACTCTCCCTCTCACTCATTAAAAGAGAACACATTCCATAACATATGGACTGTATGAACTGTAAGCCTGTGAAGTGGGAGTGCAAACCACAACCCACGCAAATGGATCATGGCAAAATACATTTGTTAGTTTTTAAAATTTTCTTTGACAATATACTTTTTAAAATAACATTGATAGCTTTGCATAAGTTGCAAATACATAAAAATTTAAAAAAAAAAAGAATGTGTTGAAGTAACCACCTAGTTATACTTTAGCTAGTTTCTCATTTTGCATAATCACTTGCTCGTACAGTTTATCTGTATGAGCAAAAAAGTATCTAGGAATTAGACCCTTCAAAGACTGAATTAAACTACAGTGACATATTAGTCTCTTTCAACTCTTGTCAATGTTGTATCCCCAGGAAAGAGAAATGAATATGCACATGGAAAGTGATGTGTGCATGCGTCACACAAAATTAATAACAATTTGTTTTTAACTGGTAACTGCAGAGAACTAAATTAATGGTATGAAACCTGTCCCTGAAGCTCTTTCCCAAAGAGAGGATGAGGAACTATATTAAATATTAGTATTATACACTATATATTTTTTGGCAAAATGCTGCAGTTTAGCACTATTAATGCTTTGTAAGGCCCGCCTATACACACATTTACTTCACCAACCCAGAGGCCTAATGCTGAGAAACCCAAAGAAAAACCCAAAATCCCCACAACACTGAGAACCGTCTATGGGGGTGTGGATGAGGCACACCGTGCTCAGCCACCCAAGAAATTTGTAGAGAAGGAGGCCAGAAACACCAAGGAAAACGCACCGTCAGTGAGAGCTTCCCTCATTGGAAGCCCTCCAGAAGGCAGCACAAGGTGAAGTGATGTTTAGCTGTACTTACAAAATGCCTTGTCCCAAGCCACGTGGCAGACTAAATCAGAGCTGAGATTTAACTGAGGCTGCAGTTCCGCAAGTTCTAGTGTATCATTGCCAGATCAGATCAAAGGAAACAGAAATTAAAAAATACATATAAAGTTTTACCACTGAATTAAATTCGAGCTTGCCTTTCCATTTTATGATCTTCATCCTTTATTCTGCAATATCCCTGGCTGGTAAAACTGAATACTTGTATCAGAGTGGGATAAAGTGTCTCGGTTATGGATATTCCTGCTCATTTCCACAAGACATCACCAGGAGGTAAATGCTGTTTAACACTTTCTGTGAAAGCTGTATATTGGCAACTGTAGTATACTTCTTGGTCTCGCTCCACTATCTCCTGCCCATTTAAGCACTGTTTACTGTACATTGAAAAGTGACTGAAAGGCTGTATCAGTATTAAAGTAACAGGTATTTTGGTTAGCAACTCATGCAAACCTAATCAAACTCCAGGGTGGGGGGGAGAAACCAAACACCCACACACCAAAAAACCCAACAAAATACCTGAATTTTCAGTGTGCAAAGTTTAACAGGGCTTGTTATATATACTAGTTTTCTTACTGTATGAAAGATTCCTTATTCCATACTTGTTCTTAAAAGTGCAGCTGAAACATAAGGCAAGATACCATTCCAAGTAGTTGTAAAAACTGAATGGATTAATAATTACTATTTTGATCATAGTAATCTGGCTGACTTTGCATACCTTCCTCCTTGACACTGAGGACTGAAGGAAACGACTGCCCTTACTACCTGCCACAAACTCCTTTGGTCTCATTTAACTTTCTGAACCTGTGTAAGACTTCAAGAGTGGGATTTTTTGAAAGAGAGAGGACATCGTTATTTCCCAGTACATCCTCTGAGGTATCAAACGCATCATTTCCAAATCCCAACCTGTCTGTTAAGCACGTATTTATTGGCTATATTCTGATCTTGCACAGCATCACATGCACCCTAGTGCTTACGTATTATTTCAGTCTCCTGTTAAGAAACAGTGATACCTTAAATTCTTCAATTCTTCTAGAATCTCTATGCTAACTTGAACTATTCCAGAAATAACATGGATTTTAATATTACAGCATGCATGAAGCTAAGTACTGGGAGATAGGAAATGTCAATTCTAGTGCCTGTAAAGATAAGGTGCAATTCCCCTTCTCGTGACAGGTTCTGCTCTGCTAAAGTCCCCTCCAGAGCCGGTGCTCTGCATAATGGCCAGTTTCACAACTGGAATAGGAAGAAAGTGGGAAATGGAAAAAAAAAACCCCACCAACTGAAGCTTTAAATATTAACAGCTTAGTATTAAAATTTCAGGAAGTTATTGGTGTATTTTTGAAAAAAAAAAAAAACCACAACAGTATAACAATATAGGACATGCAGATTTCTCGAACAGTACTTCTTAACAGGCACACGAACACCACATTTTAGGGTGAAAATTATGGGCAGAAGGAGATTCTGGAGACTTTTGACTAGAACGGTTTCTGCAACACACTGCCTTATCACCTCAGTCAGCCTACCCTGCAAGCAGACAACAGGACTCTTCCCTAAACACCCCTGCCTTCTGCCCAGCTATTCTAGGCTCCTTCAGCTGAAACTGCAGCATTCCCATCTGCAGCCCACTGCCACAAAGCAGAAGTACTATGGTTTCTGCACAGCAGCAAGAATTTAGTTGCCAGCATCGGACCACCAGTGATGCAACCCTTAATAAATGAAAGCCTGTAACAAGGCTTAAAATATCCTGCCACAGTACTGTGCCCTTAAGACTATGTGGCCAACTTAGGTTACAATCACATAAGAATTTCTTAACCATGGGCGAGATTTCGGCAAGAGCCCTAACCAGCATCTTCAGCAGACGGGCAGGGAAATCTTCTTAGGATACCTATTTGGAGAACCCATCTTAACAGCACGCTAGAGAGTGCATAAAGACCAGGTAAGCTTTACATATATCAACGTCTCTCTTATTCCTTTCCCAGCACCAGGCACCAGCAAAATCTTTCCTCAGCGCATTTGGTACCCTATGTAGCCCAGTGTACTTTATCTCCTCCTTATTCACTTTGAAACTAAACAGGAATGGGAAAACCATTTTCTTCTAGCATCCATTTTTCACCCTCCTCTGTCTCCCTGCATAGCTCCGAGGTCATCACCTCCTGCAGCGCACAGCTTTCCTAACTGGCAGGAGCCGTACAGCAGACTGACAAGAGCCTAAATGCTTTAGCTGCATCATGAGAGCTGCTGCTAACATCAGTGAACCCACCCAGAAAGAGCATTATGAGTTTCACTTTACCACTGTTACTTGGAAAATCTGTGGCTAGCAAGAGAGGTATCAAAGTCATCCTCCAAATATCAGGCTGGCAATACTATGGTGCGCCAGAACCAGAAAGAAAGTTATGTTTCTTCTACATGACAATTCAAACTCTGAGCAGCCTGTAGTGATCCTCCCCCTTATCAGGAAAACTGCATCTCCACCATTTGCAGAGAGAATTTTATTATAACCTAGTCCTATTATAAGTCAGCCTTTGGCAGACAGTGCACTGTTCTGACTTCCAAGCATTCAACGGGAGATCCTATTAATGAAACACTTCTTTTCAGGTAGGGAGCGATTCTCTTAACACGTGTCTCTCAAAGTCTGAGTACCACATTAGTGTTGGGCCCATCTTCTCTGACACAACTTGACACTTCAGTCATATGTTAAGCTCAGAAGCATCTGTTCCATAATAAACTGTTACATGCTTGCCAATAAGCACTGCCTTTTGGATGAGTATTGCTAAGTTGCAAGCCATAATTTAATACTCATCTGACATTGATGGTGACCCAACGTTTAATGGAGCTTAATGCTCTTCTGATGCCACTGATTAAATTATTGCTCAGTAGTCCAGTTTCATAATCTACAATTTGCAAGGAAGCAAGATATACAGACACTGTCTCCTCTCACATCAGTGAATCAGTTCACTGGCAGGGAAAAAGGTTCCCTAATTGAAGTTATAGGTAAGTACACTACAGTGCATCATTCGTCAGTACAGAATTTTGTTCAGATGCCTTAAGCCAATTATATTATTATGAAAAAGCAAAGCATGAATTATTCCCAAGTGCAAGAGGAAAATACGGGTAAAAGCCTTGACCTAGCATGTGCAATGACTTCATAACGTCCTGAGCACTGTCCAGGAAACTCAGTCCCCTGGCCAACAGGAGTTTCTATTCATTTTTCCCCCACTAGGTTGTTTAACAGTTTGGTCACTGCTTAGACACAGCTGTACAAACAATCTTTCAATGTTTGGCCTGATGCTATTGAACTCCATCCCAAAACGTCTCTCCACTCCTTTCTGCACATAGGATGAGGAAGGCTAATTTGGACGCAGAGGATTAGAGGCTTTCACAACCCACTTAACTCACGAAATCCTAACATTTTTAAGTTTTGAAAGAATTTTACTAAGTAATTAGCAAGTTTAAATTTCTAAGTCAGTCGGTAGCAACAGTACTTCCTAAATTGTCCCACGAAGGCCTATTGCCATCTTGAGGGAAAAAATGCCTTGTGAATGCCCAAACGTTTTAAAACAATTAAATGCAATTAAACTAAAGCAACGAGAAAGTAATGTTTTTAAAATGCCTTGGATGAGAACAACTAGACTAAGTTTCTGAGGATACAGACATAAAAGCCCACAACTGCTTTTTTTAGCTTCCCAGAAAGTAAACCTTTCATCCCAGATAAAACAGAGGAACAGTGTCAGTACACAAGTACTTTTGCAGAACTATTAATTATTACATTGTTTTCATAGCTATTGGCAACCCAAAAACATACCACCCCCAATACAGTAACTAAGGACTAACTACATGCAAATTAAATGCTAGATACTAGCACAAATGCAATATTAATGCTGCAGAAATAAAGTCAAAATCAGAAAATCCCCAGATTAAGGTGTATGTACCTCAGCTATACTGTAGTTTGCAAATATGGACGTCATTTCTGAGACCGTCCACAGTTTTCATTTCAAGCATGTGAATACTCCTACTGAAACTATAGCAGATCACACTACTGCTTTATGTAAGTGTGAGCTTGCTCGTCTTGTTAGGTGACAAAGCTTTAGGTCTAGTAGGCAGTTGAGGGGTTACCCATGTCCTCCCAGCTGTTAGCAGGCAGAGACCATTGATACTGTGGTAGGTATAAATGTCAGACCTAAGAATGCCCTTTAAAGTCTCTATGCCTTTACCTTAGAATATCGTGAACATCTCAAAAGCATCAACATTTGCAGACATTTTTTATAAAGCTTTCCCATTAAATACGCATTATTAGCCAGTGTTAGAATTAATACATAGAATATGTTCCAAAATTAAGAGTTTTATACAACTATAAGGCCTATTAACTTCTTCCTTCACTTTTTGTTTTTATTCATAAATGCTTTAATACTGATAAAATAACGCAATTTGCATTTTTTCTGAATTTGGTCTTCAAGACCTTTCCATGTTATGTATTGTAAAATAAAATCAAAAAAAATCGACAAGTGTTTTGAACATGCAATAGCTGGTAATTAAATTTCAAGGAGTTATCTCTGCGTAGAACCTCAAAACCTAACATACTGCCCATATGAAGAAGCTCCCCAACTCAAACCCTTCACTGACACCTCAAGAAGCAGTGTCCCAGGTGCCTCCTTCTTGAGGTGCTTGTAACAACTTATGGTTTCTGGGACCTTACAACACTTTGCCAAGGATAAACATGGTTTTAGGATTCTACAAGCTGTGAATTATATACAAGCCTCCTTCCTTTTTTAAAAGAAATACTTTCTGTATTGTCAAGCCCACAAAAATATATTTAGTTCTAGGAATAACTGACCCTTTTTTGTTTGCATCTTAATCTTCAACTTCACCTTCCCCACTGCTTACCACCAAGGTTATGCTACAGCCAGACCTTTAGAGAGGTTGGGTTTTCCCCCTTGCTGGGTGAAAGAAGCTAAGCTCCAGAGAGGAGATGATTTTCCACTGCAAACAGAACCCTCATCACTCAGCATCCTCTAAATGCCAATAGGAAAATCTACCCCATTGGCACGCAGGATAAACATGACAAGGTATTGTTTTTCTTGGTCAGGTTTTTACATTTACTTGTGAAAGAGCACTTTGCCATTCAGCATTTATAAGAAACAAAGGTCTATTTTCCCGCATCTCAGTTCTTCCCAAGACCTTTGACTGCAGCAGTCATCACCCACGGTCAGCTGTCCTTCTCTACGGGGGCTGAGGCAAGGAGAGAGAAGTGTGTCTTAGCCCAGTCCCAACTCATTAGTGCAAGTAGGAACAACAGCCACAGAAGTCACCTTCCTCTCACACCTAATTCCCATACACAAACCCACTGCTATTCCTCCCCTGCCCACACCTTGAAGCACAGATACTCTGGTCCCTCAACGCATCCATTCCACTTGGGGAAAACTTTGGTACAACCACACCCTTTCCGCAACCAAAACCCATCTGACCTCTGCTCAGACCTTCCCCACGCGTACATTCTGGTGGCCAACCACCCACTCCCCATGAGACTGGGGGAGAAGCTGCTAGAAGCTACAGCTCCCATCTTGTGGCTTTGGCTCAGCATCCAGCCTGCCTCTTCCCCTCCCGCAGGCCGGGACGCCACGTGCTGCCCAGGCCTTGCCCACGCCCTCGCAATGAGCAGGGCGGGCAGAAATCCTCACAGCACGAACTCACCGCTAAGACTTCTCCCACCACTGCTCGGGAGAGGCCTTGTCCGTTTCAAATGGCAAAGGGAAGGACAGGGGTTGATTCGCAAACTTACACTGATACTTTCATGGCATTCCCTTCAGAGTTCCCAGGAATATACTATTAAAAATTGCTGTTTGCTCTTCATCCTTCATACAATCTGTATTTTTAGAATACAAATAATTACATGAAAATTATTTTTTTTTAAATACCAAATCTTGCTCAGAGGAATAGATCTTGATTTAAGAAAAAGGTCCTACAATTACGCTCCCATGAAGCTGGGGTTTTTACTGTTACTTGGAACTTTTCGAATTTCAGGCTGACAACATAATAAGAGACTGTGCTTCAGTATTTTGGGGATTTTTGAGGCTCATAAATTTTCCTTTAATTTATAATTGACAGAGCTCCTTTTTAAAGTCAGGCAGAAGTCTATTCCAAACGGCTTTTTAAGTAACTCACTAGCACTAGGGAAGAAAAAAGCAATTCAGTGAATGTGTCACTGTTACAGAATCAATGTTGTATCATGCTTATAATATTTCATTAAATAGCAGACCTTTACACGACGAGAAATCATTAGTTTCAGTCATAAGTATTCACCTTTGCACCAAACACTAAAAATGCCCAAACATTCAGAGACAGTAGAAGAGGATATTCTAGGCTTCTACATGACATTCAGAATTATTTTATTACTATTTCAAGATTTTGAGAGTTTAAAAATATTATTTCAGGGAGAAGAAAGTGTAATTTGCTTAGGCCAGTAATCTCAATGCTTGAAATTGCTGCATCCCAAGTAAAATTGTTAAAGTACAATGTTTTCACTTAATTACAATTTTTTTTTTTAAAGCGTTGCACTAGTGACTACTTCTAACAAGAAAAGACGTGGTGATTAAACGTTTCATGTCCTTTAATAGCTAATCTGAACTGCTAATGAGTGTTCAAAACACGACAAAAATGTCAATTGTCACACTGTAGCGAGAAGCTCTGTAAAGTGATTAATAAACTTGACTTTTTTTTGGTTTGCCTGAGTCAGAATCAGAACATCACCGACCTGGTAGCATAAGCACTGGTTTCACAGAATTACTCCTTATAGGACTTTGTTAGATGACTTCCCAGGTGTCTCCGCTCATGCCTACCTACCGAGGAGGCTTCCTGATTTCCCTCCACTCCACATAGTCTACGTTTTTGTACAAGGGTGGCCACCAATTTGAGAACGCTAACTAATTAAAAATCACAATATTGACCTCCCCCTTCACCTTCTACAGCTTAGCCAGCCTGAAAGAGGTTTCTTTGTGAACCATGAGCATTTACTGAATACTTTCTTCAAACGCAGGCCTTCCTCACATGCTGGATAATTTCAACCCCGGTGAGCACATTAATAACACAGGGCTGCTGCAGGGAGACATGAGGCTACAGCAAGAGACACCCCCCTGCCCGCCGCCAGCTCGCCACCCACGCCCACACGGCCGCAGAGCCGCTGCGGGTGACCCCGCTGCACAGATGCCAACCGTGCTCGTACACCAAGAGCTCAGCGCCTACGCCAGTGACCGCACAACTGTGGGCTGAAGTGAGAGCCAGGGAAGACCTTCTTTAGCGCCTCTATCAAAAGCATGACCTGCATCCACCTGCTCTTTCCTGCAATCTGTCTTGGCATACGGTAAATGCCAAAAGCATTTTTCATAATAATTTTTGTAATTCACTGTCGTGAAATGAAAAAAGAAAAATGGTGCATATTTTATTCAAGTGCAAGTTTATCCATTTTTCTATAATCTTTTATTTTTAAAAAAGGTTGGCTGCTTCTCCTACCAGTCTTGATATTTTAGTATCACCAGTTCTTTTATGCAAACCTCAAAACCAGAAAAGGTTTAGTCCCAAACTGTAAAATGATGTAATTTCAGATTTTCAGATTTTGAGAAATTCCGTAAATACCCTTGAAAACATTCCTTTAAGCACCATCACAAATACTGGTATGAATAAAACCTAGAGTTTACAAGAATGTAAACATTTACTGTGACGTTATTACTGAGTGCTTTTCAGGACCCCAACTGGTTAACACAGAAATGTACTATAGACTCAACAAATGATCTTATCCGCAAAGCACTTTTAAAAAAAGTCTTTAAAGACCTGTTATGACCCTACTCATAACTGGTAATTCACTGAGCAGTAGGTACTGAAGCCCCTCCTGCCCTCCTAAAAAACAGGATGCAGATCCAGACGATATCCACAACCACACCATGTATCAGTACTTTGCCAAAGCATTGATACTTCTCATACAGCTTCAAGGAGCTTCTCAAATAGATTTTGATGGTGTGTTTGCTTATTTGTCATCAGCACAAATTTGTTTTGTAGCATCTCGCTTATTGTAACAGTGAGCAAGCACTGAGCAAGATCAAAGCAGACCTATAGCTTAGAGCAGGCCAGAATTTTACAGCAATGGGTCTCCAATTACTCAAAATAATTTAATCAGATAATCTATATGAAACAAAAAGCTTGCAGTACTCTTTCTCCTTCTATTCATACACTACCTCTCTCCTTTCATGTATGACAAACTAGGTTACACTGGGCCTACATTTTACAGAGCCTAAGACAACAGGCACCCATCCAGTTGGTTTCCGGCATCAAGCCTCTCCCAAAATACCGTGTTATGAATTACACTCTCTCTCTTCCTACATTCAGTCAGGATAATGGCAAACCAGATGGCAAATTATCACAGCTTCTACCACTCAGGCAGAAGTGTGCGCAATTACCATTTGGTTACCAGATCCCTCCCTTCAAATAACCTACGCAATAACTCACTTCACCTTTTCTGTCGTGCCATTCAGGCTGTAACATCCTTGGTGAATGACTCTCTACTTCGAGATGAAGAGAAGTGACTACTCAAGCCCCTCTCCATCTCTTCCTTTTGGAGGGTGGGGGTGGTTGGTCTTCATATTTAAGACTCTTATATTTGCAAAAAGAATCAAATTTGTTCGGTCAACAGGCTCAGCAACAATATACTGAATAGAAACCTCATTTGTGAAATTTTAAGCCACTAATAATGCCTTTTTCCTTTTCAATGTGCTACAGAATCTGCCTCAAAATTACCATCAAAGAATTTGTTAAGGGACTGCTTAACAGCTGGGACAAAAGTTAATGGGGATGTTAATCCTTAGCCAACCTCACAGCTTTTGGCATGAGAAAAAGATAGGAGAACTCAACAGCAGATCCTGCTTCCCAGCCAGGTGAAGCTCCTCAGCCCTCCAGGTCTCAAATCAGGAGTGACAGGCAGCATGGCAGTCTTCATGCCCCACCTGGGCACACTCAGATCGTTATGGAAGAAATCAAAGATCTGCCACAAGGAGACCACTGGAAAAACACACAAGGCTTCAAATAATCTGAAGGGCATCAACCAACACAGAGTGCCCAAGAAAAGTACAGTCAATCCTGCCTCTTCACTAAAAAAAAAAAAAAAAAAAAAAAAAAAAAAAAAAAAAGAGAGGCATTTTTCCTGCCTGACAGCTTTTAAAAAGGTTGCTAGCAAAGACAGACATACCGTGTTGTAATGACTTTTTAATTTAAGACACATTCACAAGCTCCACTTAGCACGCTAAATGTCACTCAACTTGGTCTTGCCATAAAGCTGCGGCATTTACACATGCAGAACAAACCGTATCTGATGTTAAACAAGACTGAGAATGTTTTCTGTGTTGATGATTAACAAAACTTTGTATTTTCCAACATATACAGTGCCTTAATGCCTTATTATTTCTAAAGTTATACAAGTCTGAGACAGCAGCGTCCTACAAAACCAACATCAACAAGAAATGAATCTGTCAAAGAGCAAACAATTTCTGCCTACCAAACAGGATACATGGAGAGTAACATAATGGAGTGGTTTTAATTAGCTGGGCATATAAAGCTGTTACAAGACAAATTTCTTTCATTAAAAAAAGCAGCCAGTCAGTTAGAAAGGCTTCAGTTCACTCAAAGTAAAGATGAGACAAGGCATTTAACCTTCTCCTTCCCCTGTAATGAGGAGGAGCTGGAGGACTGAGGGTGGGGGAAGGATGAGGAGCCCCTTCACCTGCTGCTGAAACACTGGTAACTCCCCAGTAAAGCAAACAATACAGAGGGTCCATCAGCACAGGGAAGGGAAAAAACAAACAAACAAAACTAAACCCCAGTGGTTTAAAGAATAATTTTCTTTAATTTAGTTCAGACATCTCAGATAAGAGTTTCTCACAAAATGAAATGTAGGATTTTCAAGGCCTTCCAGCATTAAGTACAGAAGTTTTGTGGGTTAGCCAAAAACGGTGACTCTAGCACCTACAGCAACATGCTGTTACTAAGCATCATGGCTACTTAATTTCAGCACCAAATACTACAGGTTTTGGTTACTTGTTCTCTTCTATTAATTCAGTGACACATTTGCTCATTAGCAAAGGCAATTTCTCTTCCCCAGGGTTACATCTCATACCACACGGCTCCCGAGTCAAGCACTTAACTTTATGCATGCAATTTCAAAAACATTACGAATATAACTTAAAAAATAAGAAAAGAATTTAATGTAAAACAAAGTGACTGAGAACGTGAGTGTATGCACAGTACTCCTCTTTTCCCCTTCTCAACCTTAATTACTCTGCTTTCCACATACATTTGTATCCCAACATACCGTTCCCACTTCCTTCCCCCCTTGCTTCAGGCTAGTGGTGCAGGCCCAAGAAGGGCAACACCAGCTCCTCCTTCTCCCAGGGGAGCCTGGGGACACACGAAAAACATGGATGAAAAACCCGCAGCACAGATTACTAGCAGAGGAGTTACTCTGCCCAGGCCCATGGAGAGACCATGCACTTCAAGACAGAAATTAGATGCCTGAATTTAAGACCAGAGTCATCAGAAGTCGCTCATAATCTTTCTGGGCATGATTGCAGACAATTTTGTCTGATCAAATTGGGATGGAGACAGAACCATCCTTGTCTCCAATCCTGGTCTTACCAATGCCACCCTGGGCACACCACCCACACACCCACCAGCCAGGATGCTCAAGGTATTTAAGAGCACAGGAAACTTTATGCTCCAAGCCCTTGTTCCTAGGAGTATTAAAAGATTCTGGATAAAATGAAGAACAAAACAGAGACAGTCCTGAAAGCAAAGCTGGGAATCCAAGACTCCCCCTTGCAGCTAAATGGGGATTCACTGGACAGCAGTTTCTTATTTTTAACGTGGTTTTGGGAACAGAGATTACAAGATACTGTATGAATGTCGAATTGTTCCCCTTCGGTTCAAAACAAGTCATTGTTCTGGGATGGGAAACTGTGGTTTCTCAAAAGACAAATATCCCTTCTTGCTTGTTTCATTAAACTGGCAAAAGAAAATTTAATTCATATTAAGAAAACTCATATTCAAATGGATCCACTGGAGAAAAACAATTGATATTTATGTGCTGTTGCCACTTTGCACTCATTACAGGGGCTAATGTTTAGCAAGACATCTTTTAAACCTTACTAAGCTTATTATTTACTATCTCCCGACAAGCATGACTTCATTTCAAAGGCTGGCACACATCCCATTGTGAGAATCTAATCTTTAATAACATATCCTAATTAAATATGCACGTTTCATGCTAAAAACAAAAGCTAAAATTCAAAACAAAACAAAAAACATTCATTTGAGTAAACAAAGCAATTGGATTAGAGCACACAGAGCAAACTTAAATAAAGTCACATATGCCACAGCAAAAAGTCATTAAGGGAAGGGGGAAAAAAAAGAGATGGGAGAAAAAAAAAAAAGCGCAGGCAGACAACTCTCCGTAGCTAGCCTTATCTGACCTCTCTGAACTCCGAGCTAGTTTCCTTCCCATCTGTCATATGATAATAACTTTAAAAGAGAACACATTTAGGAACTAATCAAAAGTTCATTCAAGTCAATTGTTCTTACGGTTCTTGTGCTTGTTTACACGAAAGAAAGGGTGCATTCTTCTCAAGGAGCTACACGGATTTATCTTTCCCAATGCTAATGGATGATTTTTACCGTTAAACCCTTTATAATTTACCATTTAGTGGTGTTCATGTGACACAAAAATCCTAAAATAGTGAGCAGTACGCAAAAATAAATGAGCTCTTGAGATTTAAATACCTAATCATGCCACTAAAAACTATTTCTATCTAATTGCTTATGTTTAAATTACTGTAATGTGGAAGCCATTTTCTTTCTAGGAAGTACAGTTGTAACATTTGACATTTCTGAGAGGCTTTGAACTCAAAAAAACTTTGAGCTACGATTTTATGAACTGCCTCAATACTTTCAAAGATTGTATCAAAAGAAAAGTACATTAGCTAGATCTGTAATTTTAGAAAAAGTTTTATCATCAATTGAAACTAAATCCCAATACACATCAATCTTTTCCTTCAGAGGTCTCATTTTAATTCTTTCTTGAAGTGAATTTTGATTTAGCAAGATTTGTCAACACAGTATGCCACAGGAAACTCCTTCCAGCACTAACGAGAGAGGAAAGGTTTAAGATTTACAGCTTTAATTCTTTGGATACATACAAGTCAATTACCTTGTAAGAGGTAGACCACACTACTGCACACATACAAAGTGAGGAAATCTAATGAAATGACAAGACAACATTACAATTTCTAAATGCTATTCAATTCTGCCTGGTAGTTGAATTAATTTCATGTATATGCAACTGCAGAGTTATGAGCACATTCATTTTTCCTTTGGATCTAAAACATCACCATTTTCATCACAGACTGTAATATATTATCTACTGAAAAAAGTTTTCTAAAGCAAAGATTTTGGTTTTTTTTTTTTTTTTTTACTAAGGGACTGGGAAGCAAAGTTTTTATTGTTTTATCTGCTTCTCAACTAGAAAATAAATTTTTGATTAATTTTTAGGTTTTTTGAGGGAATGCATCACATATCAAAGTTATCCTTTCAGTTATTCTATTACACAGACAGCACTCTTCCCTTAAACAAGAGTTTGCACAGACTTGCAGAGGTGAAAAACATTCAGGAGACACGGTATCCTGCAAATTCAAGCCCCTGTTTTGCAATCCCTGGTACTTGCATGCCCAAGCAGCCACCTACAACACACCATTACATCCTGCTTTGGAAAGCATCATCTCAGGAAGACAGATAAAGCCCTATGATCTGGTAACACCACCAGAGGCAGCCACTAATTGTCCAGTCTGTTCAGGTTTACTTGTTCATATCTCATTAGCATCAGTTATCTCCAATTCATAACTGAATAGTTCAGTGTGGCATATAGTGAGCTAAAGGACAATGGTTAGGATGAAACAGAGAAGCTGGATGACGTCCAAATACGTAACAGAAAAGGGTTGTATTGCCCAAGACAGAACACACAATAAAGCAGTAAGATCCTGTAAACCAAATTTATAAACTTTCAGTAACTGAAATTATCTTAAGCCTTCCACAACAAATTTCATTTTGTACTCATCTAGAGAATACCACATAGTACTTAGGGGTCTGTTTTCACAGAAAAGTGATTTTTTTTTTTGCCTTGTACAGAGGATTTTGGTTTTCCCAAGACCTTGGGTTGGTAAGTCCATTTTCAAATACTGACATTTCCATCAGGGAGATGACTAGTACTTTCTTTATTAGCTGTGCCACGACTCTTCAACTGTCTTATTCAAGACAAGGTAGTTACCAAGAACATAAAATCCTTTATTTAAAAGAAAGAAAGAAAAAAAAAAAAAGAAAAAAGGAAACATGCTCATCTTAGGAACACAGAAGTTTCATGACAGCATATGCACCATTTTACTTTTCGTAGTTGCTAAGGGTAGCTTCATCATAACTCATGCAGGCATTCAAATGCTATGCCAGTAATGTAATTTGCTAAAGCAGACGTTCAAAACAATCCTTTGAAGGCTATGAAATATCCAATCCTTTTAAAAATTAGGTTATTTGCTCTCAGGGAGTCCTGTTGTATACCTAACTTTCTTATTTTTCTAATGATAAACTCTCCTCCTTCCTTCAACCATTCAGATTGACACTTCACAATTTTCCATCTGTGTGCAATGACTAAGCTTCCAGGCTGAACCTCTCTCAAATCCACATGCAGAGCATGGCAAATTATTCACACTACACTGTGCTCTTGGACTCAATTATCAGGGCTCCAGAAATAGGCTTTTGACCACAGACTGCATTAAACAGCTAAGATCCATATGGTTTAAAATATACAATGAAATAACAGTTCAAAATCAAATGTAGTTTTTATTGCTTGAAGTCCAGTACCCAACAGCGAAACTACTGATCACAGGTATTTGCAAGAGGACTCGTGGGGCACAACACTCAAGACTATACTAAGAACATAAAGAGAAATTTAGGAAACAAGAAGCCTCCGCATTCAGGGTTAAACTAACATACAGTTAGCTTTATTTGAAAATATTTCAAGACCACAATATTTGAAAAGGGCAATAAACACCTCCCTGAAAAGCAATAATGACCACTTCATCATCGTGCCCTTACAGAAAATGTTAGCAAAAAGTAGAAGCAAACTACAAAATGAACACGCACTAACAGATTTGTATTTTTTTCATATTAGCTCTAATAAAACCAAGTCTGCCAAAAGAGCCATGCTTGACTGCTGAATAGAAATGGAGACAAAGAGCACATGGCTCTGTCCATGACCAGAAAGAAACAGAAAGATTCTGGCTTAGGCCAGCCAAAAGCCAACCAGTGCTGGACACTCAACAAGGTAGGGTTTTTTGTTGGTTTTTTTTTTTGATATCTCACCTCAATTTTCAGTCAGACTTTAATCAGAATAAGACAAGAAGAAAAATGGGGGTTTTTTTGGTGTTCAAAAGGTGTACACAAAGCAGGACAAGTGAAGATTCCCAACAGTTGACGGTATAAAACTGTATCGGATTTGCATGGCAAGGTTTTGGTAGTGGGGTGGAGGGCTACAAGGGGGGTCTTCTTTGAGAAGCTGCCAGAAGCCTCCCCTGTGTCCACCAGCCCCACCCCCAGCCGGCTCCAAGACGGACCCACTGCTGGCCAAGGGTGAGCCCATCAGCGACAGTGGTAGCACCTCTGGGGTGGTGTGATTGAGAGGAGAGGGAAAAAACCTGCTGTGCAACTGCAGCCAGAGTGGGGAGTGGGACGTGACAGGAACAGCTCTGCAGCTGCCGAGGGAAGTGGAGAAGGAGGTGTTCCAGGCACCAGAGCAGAGATTCTCTGGCAACCTGTGGTGCAGACCACAGTGAGAGGGCAGGCTGTACCCTGCAGCCATGGAGGGTCACGAGATCCGCCTGCAGCCTGGGGAGGACCCCACGCTGGAGCAGGGGGATGCCTGGAGGTGGCTGTGACCCCATAGGAAGCCTGTGATGGAGCAGGCTCCTGGCAGGACCTGTGGATCCATGAAGAGTGGAGCCCAGGCTTGAGCAGGTTTGCTGGCAGGACTTGTGACCCCGTGGGAGACCCAGGCTGGAGCAGGCTGCTCCTGAAGGACTGTCTCCCGTGGGAGGGACCCCACGCAGGGTCAGAGTGTGAGGATCCCTCCCCCTGAGGAGGAAGGAGCAGCAGAGACACCGTGTGATGGACTGACCACAAACCCAATTCCCCGTCCTCCTGCACTGCTGTGGGGGAGGATGTAGAGAAACTTGGGAGCAAAGCCTGGGAAGAAGAAGGAATGGGGGGAAGGTGTTTTTAAGATCTGGTTTTAGTTCTCATTATCCTATTCTGATTTGATTGGCAACTAATTAAATTGATTTTTCTTCCCCAAGTCGCATCTGTTTAGCTCGTGACAGTAACTGATGAGTGATCCCTCCCTGTCCTTGTCTCGCTCCAGAGGCCATTCCTTGTATTTTCTCTCCCCTGCCCAGCTGGGGAGGGCAGTGACAGAGCAGCTTTTGAGGTCACCTGGCCTCCAGCCAGGGTCAGCCACCCACAACAACATATTTTATTTTTTCAGAAAGCAACTTCTCCTCTGCATTCAACAGGTACCTCCACCACTATTTTTTTTTTTTTTAATCTGAAACAAAGCATGGACAGTAACAGCACTGCACCTTGCAAATCAAAATATCAATAGTGTGAAGGCAAGCAACAAAACTAGAAAGCAATTCAAGAAAGAAAGGAAGGCACATCTCAGTCATGGATATCAATGAGGGGAATCCAGTTACAAAGATTTTAATTATTAACATGGAATTTAATCGGGGCACTAGAGTTAACTTTCCCACTATTATGAAGAATGCCAGTGAGCCTTCTGCAACCACACCTGGCCAAGATTTCAGGTTCGTGCCTCACAAAACACTAAGGTCTCTTGTCATTCCCATGAATGGTTTCGGTGTTGACTCAGAGGGAAGAATGCCATCTAGTGAATTACTCAGACAACACTGGCACGTCCCAACTATATTTACCTGACCTCATTATGCAGAGGAAGGTTTTCTTCACCTTCTTACTGACAGGAAGATTATCAGAAGGGAAAGACAAAAGGAAGGGAGGCCAGACAAGAAGGATCTATTTCAAAATAGGTCATTTATAGCTGTAACTATTGGCAACTGCTGGATGTGGCCAAACTAAAAATAAATTCTACACTTTAACAAAACCAGTAATATCATAAACTTCTACACGGCCATCAACCATCCTCTGTGGGAGGCTAGAGCCCTTTAGAGGTGACCTAGCCAGCTGCTCAGAGGTATCCATGGGTATCTTCTTTCCCAAATAGAAGAGGGCCAGGAAGAGGTCTCAGCATTTCCCCAGCTTGTGCACGCCCTTAGCTCCCACTCCAAAACTTCCAGCTCGCACGGGAAGATATCATTCCACCAGTGGTAGTAGATCTGGGGGCACAGGCATAGCCCCATCAGCGATATCTGCAGTTATGCAAAAATGGCTCACATGCTTGCACAGCTCAGCTGGACATCCACTGACCACCCACAGTGGACAACAGGAAAATCCTAGCAGAGGAGTCTCCACGGCATTCACAATCAAAACCTCAGCATTACCAAACAATGACCCCGTTCCACTTAAATCAGCGGACGTTTGATGCTGATTTGAGTCTTAAACCATTCATTTTAAAAAGCTACTTGAACCTTTAATTTAAAGGCTCAATTAATTCTCAACAACTTTTTGCCCTCTTCTTCACACAACAGAAAAGGTATAACACAAAAGTACAGCACTTTGCATCCCACTATATTAAGATAATACACTTCAGCTGAATATAGTTTAATTACGGCTTACTCTGGTACACTCACATATTAATTAACAGTTTACTTGGAAATTCCCACCATATGGTACTGTAGCAGATGTTAATCATCTAAGGCCAGACACTTAGAAATTACTGTTCTAGGCACTTCATCTGAGGTACCAAGTGCCCTAAATTTCTGCTTAAAGGATAAACTGGAAATGCCAAGCACCCTACAAGATCACATCCACAGCTATTTCCTCAAATACAGTATTATTTGGCAGATAAGCAGAACAAAAAGGGCTAGATTTTCAAGCCTCCAGTGCTTTAAAATTACTTGATATAGACAGTGCTGAATTCCCTTTGCATAAGAGAAATGCTTGCACTGGAAAGCTCAAGGAAGAATGTGTTTCATCTACCAGACATCTGCTAACTCCCATATATGGTGAGGGTGAAACGTGTACGAGTGGATGCTCGTGTAGCGTTTTGGAACTTGGGTTCACCAGACCAAGAGACCTGTATGTTCCAGCCCTTCAGCTGCAGGAGAGGAGCATTATATGGATCAGCAGATGCTTGCTCTTGGACAGTCAGCTATTTTAAATTTAAGAGCAAGAGTCCTGCTAGGTTCAACAAGAAATTAAACTCCCTTGACAATGCTGCAAGTAGGTTCATGGGGCAGCTGCTTTCATCTGCATTTTGACAATAATATGGGCCTAATATTGGGCTCCCAAAATTCTTCTTGAAAAATACAACTCATCTTCATCTCCCTACTTCACCTTTTTGGCAAAAGCAGATGCGTTTGAAAAGCTGGAAGAGATGAATGAAGAAAATGTGACATTTCACAACATAGCCCTTACAGAATTGGAATTTTTTGAGTAAGATATTTGGGAAACCTTATCCTACAGCATCTGTCTTCTTAATTATTCAGTTTCTAAACTGAAGGCTTAAAGGTTTCATTAAGTAAATTACTTAAGCAACAAGTACAGTAGCACAGCTTTATTTGGATCTAGAATTCTAAAACTAAG
>NW_010232620.1:0-5496 GCF_000690775.1 Eurypyga helias | reverse complement strand
CCTGCTGAAGGTAAGTGCTTGCTACAGGTGTTCACCGATACAGTTATCCTACAATTTAATGAGGAAATGATAACTTCTTGGAGGAAAAAACAAACAAAAAACCAAACCAACAAATGGCAGCTACATAGAAGGGAAGCCCGAGGAATGAGCTTTTTCTTTCACCTGGTGGCATACCTTTGAATGCAAGCCTATACACGAAGAATTTGCTCAGGAGGAAGCTTTTCCCTATTTCTCTGGAAGTCGGTAACAAACATTACTACCCGAGAAATACAGTACAACCAAACGCTACAGTAACTTTACTGGGATGAAATGGTTACCTACACTTCTGAGGATCAGACAGAAAACCCAAATTGGCAAATGGTCTAGTCTTTATAAGATAAAACTGCATGGTTTATTATGGTTGGATCACTAAAATACAACTACTTGCAAAAATTCTAAAAATACATCTGTATATATTTTTCAGAACTCTCATCTGAAAAGCAATCTGGTTCATATCGCTGCCTTGCAAAATTCTTGACACCCATTAACCAGAAAAGGCATTTGTAAATTGCTTGGTTTAATACTTCAGAGTGCAAATAAATCTGAATAAGATCAGAATATAGAGCTTTGCTGAACTATTGCAAAAAAACACTTGAGAAAACATATTGTGAGGCCATATTTAAACTAACAGATGTTTCAGAAACAGAACAATATGTTCAAACAAAATAAAGGTGTAAATGGGCAGTGTTAAAAGAGCTTCAGCACTAGCGCATTAATTTCAGTAGCGAGTGAGATCACCTCATCTAGGAAAGCTCCCTCCCAAAAAGATCATTAATTTAGAAATGAATTCTCATGTTACGTTTAAAATTTGGCTGCATGAATTATTTGCAAAGTGGCTGCTTATGTAACATTGCCTTTGCTATGGCAACACCCGAGCTGTTAGGCTTTGTCACATTCCAGTTGCAATTGCAGTTTCATTTTCTGCTGATAAACAACGGCAGGAGAGGTTTTCTAATCACAAACCACGCTGTCTAAAACACATCACCATGACTGATGTGGCCATTGATACTGCTAAAATTCCTAATGTCAGAAGGGCAAGCAAAAAGTGAGAGATCCACAGGAAAGATAAACAAGCTGAAGAGAGAGAGATCTTCCAGCGCTGCTTTCAACATAGGCTTGAAGCCAGAGTCCTTTAAAACTAGTTTGGAATAAAGCACTTTGACTCTTGATTATCAGTCTTTGTACAAAATCCCCTCCCCAAAAAGGATTGTCTTACTGTCTCCCAACTTGTCTTACTGAAACTCATTACTTTCTAACAAATGGAGTAAACTATCTATAAATTAAAAAGTTTGGGGAGTTCATCGAAATGAAGGTCTCACTTGGCACTATTTCATATTTTACTACAGCTTTTCTTACTAGGCATTACAGTAAAAGTCGTAATTCCATTTAACAGCATCACTTCAAAACTAATGGAGTGCTATATGTACCCTCTGATACTGCAACATTTCAGTCTGCTTTTTTTGGGAGGAAAAAAAAAAGTTTTAATGCTAACATATGGTGAAACACCTGATCTGGTCCAATACAGCACTTCGCAATGACCATACAAGTTGATGACTATTCTGCAGCTCATCAGTCATCTACGTAACCTCCACAAGGAACTAAAGTTTCAGAATCCAAGTACTTTTCATCCTCTTAAACATCCAGCTTTTGTTTCCCTGAGACAACTCAGCCTTCTCCATATTATTTCTAATACTCACATTTGTTAAGGGTGCTACCAAAAGCCATGTGAATGGAAATAGCGTAAGAAAGCACCTTTAATTCAAAAAAATCATTGAAAACCAAGAAGACAAGACAAAATTGAAAGCTGAAATGAGGCACATACATATGTGCAGGCACACCTCCTCTCTACCAGAGAGCAGACACTCCTGTGGCAGTGTAGTCCAACCTGCACTCCAGAAAAACCTCTATCCTAAACTCTGTCCATAACAATCATCTCCAGAGAAGGCCAACTCAAAAAATGAGGTAGGTATGATAGTCACCCTGAATACAGGAGTCATCCTTACTGTTTTCAACACCGAAATCCATTTGCTAGATCCCAGCACCGCAAGAGGGTTTATGCCTTCGCTGATGAGCTTTCCTGTTGCTACCTAATGGTTCAGGAACTGCAGCAGGACCTGGCTGTTGCCACAGAAGTCCTAGGGCTCTGCACATGTAGGAACAGGAGCAAAAGGATCCCCACGGCAACACTTCTTAAAAATCATTATGAAGTATTAGGGTCTTCTGTTTCAGAGTATTCCCACAAACTCCTGCATCTTCCTGATGAATAACACGTAATTCCTGTTACACCAAGCAGAGCACAGTTGTCAGACTCACATGACAACTCCGTACAAACCCACACGCCACTGAAAATGGACACTTCTATACGCGAAGAGCGGACAGAAACTCAGTCCTTAAATCCATATAATAGTCATCCAAATGGAGAAATTTTGGACTCTGTTTTTGCTTTGCAAGTAAATTCACTTTTTTCTTTCTCTTCCCCCACTCCTTCTAAATATTTATATCCTTCTAAACACCAGCAGAGTAGACCTTTCAGAGGTAAAAAAGCCCCCATTCCTTAGCCTTACAAGCCTTTGGAGCAATCCCATGCCTCAGATGTCAGTTTCTTGGGTCTGACTACCACTACAACAGTTCAAGCTGTATGAGCTTAGTATAAACTCCATGAGCAGTCATTCAGGAAACAAAACATAAATATTTAAGCTTTGTTAGGTAACATAGTATCGATTTTTCCAAGTGGATTGCCTTTTTGAACAGATTCTGCCATTGAAAGATTGGTACTGAATTAAACTAGATTATTGTTAAAAAGCAGCAAGTCCTCATCCAACTACAGCCATCATCAATAACCTCAGACAAAAGAAGTTAAATTACAAGACTCAGTTAAGAAAACTCAAAGATCTTTCCAAATATCAGGATGTTTTTATCTGACATGTTCCCTTCCTGAGACAGAGAAAGCCATGATGTTCCACGGCACTCGCTTATGCAATGTGGCAGTGGAATCCACACATGTCCTCCAAAGGGGAGGCAGAGGAGGTGATTGACACAGTTGCAGCTCACTGATCCATGTAGGGCCATTAAGATTAGTACTAAATTTATGAAAAGCAAAATAAGACACGGTTTGAATCAATTTAAATATTCATTTTATCCTCCACATACAATATGCCATCCTGTGGGAGAGATGAGCTAATCCATCTGCTCTTTTTCCAGCTCTATGACAGTTAATCTTCTGTGGTGGGTTCACTTTTAACCATACAAAAAATCATGTGCTGACACAGGCTCCGCTCCTCCTGTCCTTTTCGTTTTGCAAAGTTTTAACTGCTGCTTTGGTCCACAACTTCTTAACGTACACATGTTCATAAGTCAAAATTTAGGTAGTCTCTTATTTGCACAACCAATTCCAGGTACAACTCTATCTCAGGAATGTTCAAGTCCCTAGGCCACTAACGGATCCATAGGCCAACCATGTACGTCAGGGAATTAGAAAATGAGAAGACATTGGAGAGCCTGTATTTATCCCATGAATACCCACAGTCTTGAGCCTGCCCCCTATCCGGCCATCCAGCCCAGAGCTCCGCACTTTCATCTAACACTTTTGAGCGGGAATACCTTCCCTGTCTTCACTTCTCACATCTTTTAATATGAAGCCCGATGCTTTCTCACTGCCACGAACAAAATGCCACTGAGGCAATGGCTCTTTTGCCTAAACAAAGAATTCCAGACAGGGCCTTTTATTGAAAACGTTCAGGTCATACCAGCAAGACCATCACAAAAACACTGAGAGCAATAAAATTGAAAGTGTTTCATTTCCCCTTACTTTCAGATAACTGTAAACAATGTTAAACAGTAGGATTTTCCTTTTTCAGTAAAGATTTTGCTTTGAACATTGAAAACTATTTTGAAGAATGCTCTTTACAAAACTGCTCTGAGCAGGCATATTACATAGCGGGGCACTTACTTACAAGTGAAAGGTTAAAACCCAGTTCAGCATTTATAATTCTGTAAAATAACCCCTGCAAGTCAGCAAATTATTCTCACATCTTGAGGTTTAATGTAATTTATGCAAACCAGACTTTACTGCCGCTAATGCAAAGACCACTAATGCATTCACCCCAAAGTTTTCATGACAAAGACACATTCTTGTTTTCCTCATTGAACTGTCTTGAGTACCTCTTAAAACATAAATAAGCCATTTCAGAGACTTTCAGAAATGTAATTTGTTGGAGACAGTGTTTAAAGCAGCAGGAGAACATCTTTTCAGCTGGATTTCAATAAAAATATTTGCAACACTGCAAATGATACGTGAGGAAAACCAATTTGTTGCAGCCCAGACCACTTGCCTTTACCCACTATCCTTCCTTCAAACTCTGCAAGGTGTGACCCATCAGACAAGACCAGAACTGCCCACAGCTGCTAGTCTTACTCCTTTCCAGGCTCAATTTCAGAAACTATAGAGACTACCTAGGTGGTTTCCCTCGAACACAGCTAGCCAAAGGGAGGTGCTTTATTTCTTTGCACCTCACACTAAATGAAGTTTCAGCTGCAAATCATAATATGAAATGAAGGTTTGAAGCAACATATACATGCGTGTTCAGTAAAAATGAACATACTCCAGAGAAACAATCAAGCATTTGCACCAAAATAAACAAGTTAACCACGAAAATGTAAACTTCATAATCCAGAAAGTAGGCACGATTACAAGAATTGGTTTTTTTTTTTCCCCTAAAGTTCACATAATTATTTTTAAAAACAGATCTAGAGCTCCATGTGTTAGTCACAGGTTTCTAACCACAAACCTTTATCCAGCCTCACAATTTTTAATGCTACCATTTAGTCAGCCTGTTGTTTTTAAATAAGTGATTTCATATTGATGCAATACAAAAGAAGAGTATGCAATGTACTTCACCTGTCATTTTTGAAAAGTATGTGACGTATTGCGCTTTTGAAGTGTTTTAAAAAGGCAGTATCTGGAAATTCATAATTTTTTCTGCATTCTCACAATGTGGGGGAGGTATCTCAGACACTGATTTTTCAAAACACTTTTTTTTTTTAACAGAATTAAAAATGTTGGAAGTTAAATAGCTGTAATAAAATATTTTGAAGTTGAATTGCTTTTAATACTGATCATCTACAACTCCAAGTTTTTTATTAATATTTAGTAATTTCTTAGGATGTGAATAATAAAAAGAATTATGTGATACTTTTTATGTGGATTAATACTGCTTAAGAAACAGGAAAACTATGTATGTTACTGAATGTAATTATAACTCGACAGCTATAAATGCCAGGGTTGAATAACCGAAAACATATGCTATATGCCTGAAATTTTAAGGATGATGAAACTGTCACATTAGTAGCACGCAGCATGTCATGAAGAACTCCCACAATGTAGCAGTTGTTCAAAAGTTGTAAGCATCCGGTCATTCTATCTTTATAAAGAGATATATAATACTAGATGATGATTTA
>NW_010232619.1:0-38432 GCF_000690775.1 Eurypyga helias | reverse complement strand
TGCTCCGGCAGCTGCGTGCTCAGGCCCGCGCCAGGCCCCGGCCTCCGGCAGGACCTCCGGGCAGAGCGGCAAGGCCCCTGCGATGGCTGGTCCCTGGGCGGGAAGGTCAGGTACAAACATTCAGCTGAATCTGCCAGCGAGCAGTATGGACAGCCAAGCGAGTGCTGCTCGTGTGGTTAGTTATCCCCGAGTTTCTTTCTGGCATTTTTAAGGACACGGGTCATCTTGCAGGGTACGAGATCAGACTGACGGACGTGGCTGGGCAGAGTAGGCAGAAGTTTGGGTTAAGGAGGTATGGATACCACGAGGTGTAACCTCAAAGTGAGGTTACATCCAGATGTCATTTATTTCAGTGTTACCAAATAAGTAATCCAGTCATATTTTGATGGTAGAATCAAAGACCCTGTGTTAAATTCTGTGATTGCATGAGCAAAAACAGTGGTTACCCCAGCTTTTATCTTTTACTAAGTATTAGAACCTGACCTTTTGTGCTTTTTTTTCCTTATTGTTCTGTTGTTTCAAAATTAGTTCATTTTATCACATTGAAGTTTTCTCGCTATTGCCTAACCTATAGATGCTGAAAACATTACTCTTTATACAGTGGTCTACAGAGTAACATTTAAATAATCTAGTAAATATTTCAGTCTTTGTTCTGCTAAGTAAGAAAAACAAACAATTGACCAGGGTTGAAACTCAGAGACCTGACAATGTCCCTGAAGAATAATGACAACAGGGGGTCTGATGATTTGTTTAATGACATTTTCAGGCCATGACTTCAGGCGTAAGCCAATGCCTCTTCAATTATCTTTTAATTCTTACAACCTCAGCATTCTTCATGCTGCTGTTTGCTCAAGCTGGATCCACTGTGATTTGATGTTGTTTTGTCTTCATTAATTAGCATGTTGGTACTTCAGTATCTTGATCTAAGTCAAACGCATGCAAAAATAATCAAATTTGCACCCGTTTATTAAATCTTGCATTATCTTATTTTGTACTGAGAAAAACAAAAGCACAGGCAATGAGACTGCTGCCTTTGGATGACGTACTCTCATCTATGCGTCCCTTAGGTACCATGGCAGTGTATGCCATAGAAATCCAGCCAACAGAGCTTTTTGGGAACAATGGCCTGCTGGATTTGCAAAAATCCGAATGTTATTAGTTTATTAGACAAGTATCAGAAATAGAGACCCAGGAACAGAAGAAATGTATGCACGTGGGTTTGTCAGTGTGATGCCCACACATTGATGGTTTGAGAATGTCCCTTTTTCCTATTAGTTAGGTACATTAAATCCTGACAGTGGCGGTAAGGGAAGTGCACGCTTCTGAAAAGAGATTTAATGTAAAAGGTCATTTCCTCTAAGATGCTGAATTTTTATCTATGGTGCACAAGACAGACATAGTATTAGAGTTAGCAGTATTAACGGTTGTCCTGTGTTGGTTTTTGTGGTTTTTTAATGAGACCTGAAGGCTTTCTGTTTGGAAAATAAATCCTTCTATCTGTGCACATATTCCAAGCAAGTTACAGAGCTTGAAAAAGTTGCAGAGCACCTCTCCTTACATCACTTTTTAAGGTTGAATTGCGGGAGGAATCATCAGCCTCTACACACTAGACTAAACCACCACACAGACTAAGGTTGATATCGAGCCTTTGTCCCCTCTCACGTAGAATCTCAATTGCCATGTAGGATTATAGCATGACTTACTTTTCCTATTTGTGTTTGTTATCAAGTAATCGGAAATGCTGGCATGGTTTTTGGCTGTCGTAAGATCCCTAGATGAGACAACTGACTTCAGCGGAGCCGGAATCTCACCGCCTAATCCTGGCCGAAGGATCCTGCGCGTACTAGGAAAACTCAGGCTTGTGGTGTGCGTGCTTCTGAGAGCGCAGCTTTCTGTTTCGGGATGTCCAGCGGATAGAAGGCATCACATCGTAGCACATACCCTTCGCCCGCATCCCTGGGGCCCTCTGATGCTACTTAAATCATTCCTTTCCCCTCTGTAACTTTCACTCAACAAATTTGCATTTCCTAATCGGTTAACCTGCCTGCGGCAGTCGGAGTTCTTATTTGTAAGTAATGCGGTACTGCATCTGTGATACAAGCTTTTGCAACCCCCTTGTTGTGCAAATACAGGCGTATAAATCCAGTAAACCAATTGGCTTCAGTAGGATTATCATAAGAGAGTTAAGTGCTACGTCACATGAATAAATACTGCTCTGCAAGGGACAGGTTGTGCGGTCTGGTGCAACTTCATTTTTTCGAGGAAAAGGGGTAGCAGCACAAGTCAGTGGTTAAACCAAGGAGATGATCGCTTTCCCATTCAGTTTGTCTGTACACGTGAGAGATTCAGCAACAGTATTAACGATACACCATACCTGTATTTACATCTCTGAAAGTGGGGAGATTTAGACTGGACATCAGGAAGAAGTTCTTCCCGGAGAGGGTGGTGAGGCACTGGGACAGGTTGCCCAGAGAAGCTGTGGATGCCCCATCCTTGGAAGTGTCCAAGGCCAGGCTGGATGAGGCTTGGAGCAACCTGGTCTAGTGGAAGGTGTCCCTGCCCATGGCAGGGAGGTTGGAACTGGATGGGCTTTAAGGTCCCTTCCAACCCAAACTGTTATGTGATTCTGTGATCTCAAAGTATCATTACTTGTCACACAGAGGAAGGGAGGAGGATTGTCTCAGGTTTTGCAGACGGGAGAACAGCCATGGAAGAAGTGAAGGGATTTAGGATAACCAAGCATCCTCTGGGAAGGGTGTTCTGCCTTCCAGCTTCTAGCCGAGGGTCTTTTGGCAGGAAGGCAGCAATGTCAGCAGTGACTCAGGCCAGCTTGTAGGAGGAATTTCAACATCTTTAAGTACCTACTAAAAAGGAGCATTGAAGTGATGAGATAAACCAGATGCTAAAGTTGGTATTGCAAACAGCATTTTTAACAGCCAAAGTGAAAATTCAAGCATTTCTACAACTCTTCCCTATTTTTTTTTCCCAGCTGTCATTCACTGTGTTATTATGCAGGACTGGATTCAGCAATCTCCAAAGCGTTTTTTACCGTTGTATAGTTTTGCTGATAACTAGAAAGTCACAGTCACGGCAGCAGCAGGCATTGGATGAAGGCTTCTTGGTTTAGGGAGTGGTGCCATGTTGCTAAAACTTATGATTTAGATGGGAGTACTGCCAAAATTGTTGGTGTTTCTTGCATTTGGAGTTCCCTAGATGGCAATTTACTATTGTTTTTTTTAGAAGTGTGGGAAAATTATAATTGTGATAAATGCTTCCAGCAAAAAGTTAAGGAGATTGCTGATTACTGTGCAGAATTGTATATCTGAAGTAAATTCAAAAGGGATGAGTTTTCTCAGACTTTTGGGGTCTCAGGTCAGCTGTGATGATGTGAGTAGAAAACTCACACATATTTTTATTTCATTCCCATCCATGTACATGGTGTGGATGAAAGACAGTACTGTGTTCATTCTCGAGAGGGAGGCCCTTTCCTACCTGTAAAGTACACAAAATGCTGAGCAAAACAGTGAATCCTTCCCACAGTATAAAACATTAAACATCAGCAATTTCCTTTTTCCTACGTCTCACCATTTGCAGTAAATATCCTAAGGAGATGCTGGAAATGATGCTCTTCCAATTAAGGTGCATGCACTCCAACTCCATTCAGCTAAAAGTGGCTCAATGCCCAGACAAAAAACATGTTATGAACCAATCTTTGTGCACAGAAGAAAGCTTTTGGTTGTGATATTTTTTTTTTTTTTAAGAGATTACATAAAAACTGGAAGCTGATGACCTGCTTGAAAGGAAGATAGGGGGGTGGGGTGCTATATGAGCTTCACTTTCTAAATGATATTGGGCTTTTTTTCTGAGCTATTCAAGACATTTCCAGTAAAAGCAAGATAAATTTGCAGATTTTATCCCTGTAAAGAAAATAAAATATTACTCTTTGTCTTTCAGACTCAAATAAGAAATTGTAATGGCTGACTATTGATATTTTAACATTTTTCTCTTTATATCCTGATAATCTTTTTCTTCATTCCAGGTTCTCACTCATGTTAGTCTGGAGATCTCAGTGAGTTAGTGAAAAAAGAGGCAACGTTACTTATTTCTCAAGATCTAGAATAAGAGCTTGAATTCTGATTTGCAGGGTGAGTAGGTTCGCATCAACTCACTTATGTGTAATCGGTAAGTTACCAAATTTCACTGCCTTCGTTCAGATTTCTTATGTGTGGGTTCTTGTTGTTTCCTGCCCACTCCCTGCCTTTATCTGCTGTGTTGTCTACACCAGTGACCCAGGATCATTGGCTAGAGAGGATGGCAGTCATCTGCATTTCATGTTTCCAGCTGCCTGTGCTCTTTCAACCATGGTTTCAGCATCACTCCAGCCCTTCATCCTTCAGCATTAGATGAGCACAGTGCTGGTATTCCAGGGTTCTTAGGAAAAGAATCTCCCTTTGCTTTGTCAGAGTGTGGATGCTCCTTTTGGCCCATGGCTTGCTGTCTTTGCCCAGCAGCATCTCTGAATACGTTGAATCTGATTGCGTCTTGGCTGCTGCTTATCCTGTCTGGACTGTGGATATCTAGTCGTGCTGTCCTACATTTTTAAGGCATGCTAGAATAGGAAAAGATCCAAACTGTTCCTTCTCTGATGGCATAGGGGAAGTGCAATCCAGCAGCACCTGCTGGAGCACGCTGCATCATGTGAAAAAGCAGAGGATCTTGTTCATAGCTTGTGAAGAGGTTTTCTCATCCTTCAGTGTGAAAAATGCTAATCGAAATGTCACATTACACTGAATGCATACTGAGAATTTGGCTAATATAATGTGGTTATAGTCAGAATTAGTGCACCAAAAATTCTATGCCCCAGTGGGAAGGACTATTAGTATAATAACTAGAAGGTCTGCAGGGAGCAGAGCAAAACCAGAGTTTCTTGCTTGCATGCCTGGCTACTTTGGGAGACAGGGAGGTAGGTGCTGTGGATGAGAGGAAGCCATCTAAGAGGTGGGCCGGCAGCAGGGTTTTCTGTGCTGCTGAGCGATGACTGTGGAGTCCTGCAGGATCCACCCTCTGCCCACTGTCACTTGGCAGACCAGGCAAGTGATCCCAGGTGGTGGGAGCTTGCAAAGCGTGTGGGGAGAGTTGAGGTATGAACCATCCAAGTCAAAGGATGAAGGGGATGATGCAGTTCATTTTGAGCATCCTATCTGGCAGAAGTCCAGCAATTCATGGTGGGAGGGAATGCAGAGAACAGACCAGACAGGCAACTTGTCTGGCAGTTGAGTGGCTCTGTCGTTCTGAGAACATCCTGTCACAGAGTCTCCTCAAATCCAACAGCTCTTCTCTTTCAGGCATGGACTACTCTTTGATCCAATAAAGTTTATCTTTTTTTTTGTGAAACACCCCGTAAGTGGCCAGTGATATATCTCATCGCCAGTAAGTCAGCAAGTGTCATCAGCTAAATATCCAGGAACGTTACATTCCAAAGTGACAAACCCCCATGAGATATTTTAGAAGCAAATGTATTGTCTCTAGACTTTGTGGCTTGTGCTCAGTGGCAGGCTTTATCGCACAAACACAGATGTGGATTTTTGGCAAGGTTTTAACCTCTTCCAGGAGAGACTGCCTATCTTTTGATTTTCTCATTTTCTTTTAGTCCTGTGTTTACAAGCAGAGCTGGTAAAATAACAGAAAAGCACATTCGGCAGGGAAGATTTGGCAAACCCAGAGTAATCTCATTGAGATGAGTGATGGTTTTAGATCTTATTTTCAAAAGACAGGGTTCAAAAATATCTCTCCTTCTCACAGAATTTCAGGGCCAAATATCTCCATGGCATAAATAGATGCAAATCCACTACAGAAAGTGCAGTTATATCCATTCACCAATGGCGGGGTTTTTTTGGTGATTGTGTCTTTCAATACTATAATTATCTGTCCTTAAAGAAGCTTAAACCTTCTTGGATTGGTGCTTCAATGCAAATGTTTTGCTTTTCTTCTTTTTTGACTAATGGTCTCCATCCTGGAGCTTCTGAGTACATTAAATAATGTGTCGTATGCGTTTTAGCCTTTCCCTTATGTCCTTTACGAGACTTGTGTGCAGTACAGAGTTATTTCTGAATGCCCACATTTCTGTGTCTTTAGGAGACCGGACACTTCAGGTGAAACATGGTGAGGTTTCTGGTTCCTGATGAGCTCATTCCACAGACCAAGGCTCAGCTCTGCAGTTCTTAGATGCCAGTCTCTGTTGGGAGGTAATTATCCATGTAATTCTCAATTACCATGGGGTACCAAAAGGGACGTCACAGCTCTGTAGCTGAGGCTTATTGGTTTCCTGTAGGGATGAGCTTTGTCCACGTGATAGAAAATTTTGTTCCAAAGAGAACCAAGTGAAGGAGATGAGAATCTCAGTCGGGTGAGACCTGCTGGTGGGTCTCAGCAGAGACCGCTGGGGCCAGTGTCAGAATGGCTGGTGCGCTGGGAAGCACCTGGGAGCTTCGTGGTGCACACAGCAGTTTGTTGCCCCTTTTCCACAAAGGGTGGAAACGCAGAGATGGGTGGCGTATCTGAAATGTCAACCACGTGAAATGCGCCAGACCTTGAAGACAAAGTTCTAGTGCAATTGCTTAAAATTGCAGCATCCTTTGCATTCAAGCCTACTTTGGCTTTAAACATTAGGAATAGTTTTATGGAGCGTTGCGCTGGCTGTGACTGGGCTGGCGTTAGCTTTCATCGCAGCAGCCCGTACGGTGCTTGGCTTTGCATTTGTGGCTAAAACAGTGTTGGTAACGCACCACTCTTTTGGCTGTTGCTGAACAGTGCTTGCACTGAGGCAAGGCTTTCTCTGCTCCCCCCTCTAGTGACTAGGCTGGGGGTGGGCAAGAGATGGGGAAGGGACATGGCTGGAACAGCTGACCAAAGGGACATTCCATACAATACAGTATTGTGCACAGCAATGAAGCTCAGGGGGAAGTGGAAGGGTGTACTTCTGTGGTCACGGTGTTCGTCTGCCCAAGCAATGGTTACGCGTGTGACCCTGCCTCACGGGCAGTGACTGGCCATCTGCCTGCTCATGGGAAGTGGTGAATGAAGTCCTATTTTGGCTTTTGCTTTTCTTATTAAACACAATCAATGAGTCTTTTCACCTTCCTTCTATTTTGTCCCCATCATGCAGGAGAGGGCAGTGAGCAAGAGGCAGTGGTGTTTGGCTGCTGGCTCAGGTCAACCTGTAACAATACTAGAAAATAGACACTTAGATCCTGTTGCTAATAAACATTGCTCATCTTGTTCCTCTGCATGGGGTTACATTTTTATTGCAGCATGTTCCTCTGCTTTTAAATTTTCCCTTGCATTCAGCTTCCTTCCAAATAATTAGTTGAGGAGATAATGGCATTATCACAGTTCGCTCTGTCCACACCAAAACTGATAGCTATTTCTGCAAAGCTGATTAGGAATGTCACCCTTAAAAACATGGAATTTAAATTAGCATTTAGGTTTCAGAGTTAATGTCTCACGGAAACCCAGCCTCCTGAGATGTCAGAGGGATGGTATTGATTCCCTTCCCTCTAGCAGGCTGGTGCAAAAAGCTTTGCAGAGCCACTGCTGGACTACACAGACAACTCTACAGGAGCAGTTTAAAATGTAGATTTATATGCATTCTCTGCCCAGCTTTTTCATCTGATGCCAATGCAAGCTAGCTCATCCACAGAAGGTTCCTTATGAGAGGATGCTCACCTCCCCAGGAGGATGGCTTAGCAGCTGCCCGTAGATGTGCTTTGTCTTACTTGCAGTCCCATCATTTCACTGTGTCAGTTCTAGGTGACCTTTTCTGAGCCCTTGAGCTCAGGAGCTTCAGCTCCATAAATTCAGCTCCTGACTTGCAGCGGCCTGGTTGATGATCCCCAAAGAAGTTTTAGTTTGCCATTGTTGCCAGCACGTTCAGCCTAGCCCAGCCTCTTGCCAAACATACGGAAGGTCTCTTCTCTTCAGCCACACAGTTATTTCTTGATGTTTTATTATTTCCTTCTTTTCAGCTTCTCTTTTGCTTGCGCTTCTTGCAGTTTTTATAGAAAGGTGTTTTAAGAAGGTGGGTGAACCAATTCCTTATTAGTTGTGCTTGCTCTGCATAATGGTGGGTATTTCTAGCAGAATCCATCCTTTTAATCCGACTCCGTCGCGTATACACTGAGGAAGCTAAATGCCTTTAAGACATCATGTATTTGTAAAGAACATTAGTAATGCAGTGAGGTAGATCAGCTTCATATGTTCGTTTGAAGATTAGGGTCTAAATTTAGATTTATTCTGCAGTGAGAAGGGGTTTGTGCCCTCAATTTCAATAGCTGTTTCAATCCAGTACCACCACGGGGGTTAGTGCAATGGGAAGGTTTTGATTTGGAGCCTGGGACTGAGTGTTATATTAGAAGCTAGACCTCCAGCCTCTAGTGGAAATGCATGGCAGAAATTCCTTGCATGCCTAAATTTGGTCTCTGTCCAGCCCTTCTGTGGGCTCGTGAATTCACCAAATTCTCCTTGATTTATGGCATGTTACTCGTTAAGGACAAACTGTCCTTGGATAATGTAACAACATACCACTTTATCCTTGGTAGGCTGCGGTGCTGAGAGCATAGGCTTTCTGTTGCAGCCTCTTAACTTGCTTTCACTGTACCGTTCCCTGCTGTGATGGTGTGTAGAGTGGAAGCCACAACTCCAGGTGAGAGATTTGTTTTGGGCTAGAAGCATTACCCTGATTTACCACCAGCCCAGCCGTGCGGTGGCAATGTGTCCCAGAACTGATGTGATTGTCACTGTAGAAGAGCTGCTGTGCTTCTTCAACACTCAAAATTACAAAGCATTTTAAATTATATGGCTCAGACTTGCAAAGTAACTCTTGTGGAGGTTATGATTGGGTCTCATGCAGCACGCGAAGCGTAAGGAGTCAGTTCGTGCAGGCGTTCTATCTTAAGTGTAATAATCTCTGCCCCTGTGTAGTCTCCATCAGGGAAAATGGTAATGAGTTTGCATACCAAGGAGATATTAAATCCCGATTCCCCTTCGGTAATGTCAACAGAAACCTTTGATGAATGCAGCTTCTTCTTAATTAGATGCTTGAGCAGGAGATTATTAATCCATTTATCTCAAATTCTAATTGTACCATGAATTGCTCGCTATTTTATGCCTAAGTTTATGCTCCAAGTTATCTTCCTAGAACCTTTAAAGAGTCATACTCATAAATGAATGTATTTCAGGAAACTTGAATTGTTTTATTCTTAATTGTACTGCTCTCCTCAATACGTGCGTGTAAATATTCCGACATCCTCACTCCATCAGCCAGGGATATCCTGCAACATAACAATTCAGAAATTGCAGCTTTATGCCATTTCACTGGTAGTGACATCTGACCTTTAAAAACATGGATTTTGGCATCAGTAAGAGGAATTGGCTGATTATCATGGCAAAGGCTGGCCTTTATATACTGGAATTACTGAGCGGGCACGATCTGGGGACCTGCCAGCTTTCAAACGTTAAAACCATAAGCTTAGGTTGTGATACTAATGTATAATTACTAATGATCCTATCGATCTAAAAATCAGTCCTGGGAGATTCAGAGCCAGCCCATCCATTTGCTAAAAGGGCATGTGGTTGCCTGGATTTGCCTGGATGCAGCCAAGGATTCTTTTGACAGTATCCTCATAGCAGGGAGAAGCTTTTTTCCCTTTGAACAGGCTGAATTGGCCTAGTTGGCAATTCATGGTGTGTAGTCAATGGCTCCATCTGCTGAAACAACTCATAAATCACCAGCAGCTTCAAAAAGTTGCAGCGAATGGGATTCTTTCTCCTATTGCCTGTGCGATTAACGCCCTCTGTGTTTCTGTGTCCAGGGTGGGCTACTTAAGAATAGACCGAGGGCAGTTTCTTTGTGTGTATGTGTGCCCACACAATGGAGGGATGAGATCGGCAGGCACGTGGCTGACATTCAGTCAAGTGGAATAATAAATGATAGTGAAGGAAGTCACTTTCTCAGTGTCCCTGGTTTTATATGGGCTGTTGAGTAGGGCTTCCTGTGTGCAAGCAGAGATTTAACGGCACCGTCTAAATTGTATAGTGACACCCGGCAAGAGAGAAAGGTGTTAGAGCGGGGGAGCAGGGTTCTGCTGTGTCCTGTGGTTCTAACTCTCTACACTGGCTGCTGTTAAAAAATACAGGCAAACCGTACAACCCTTACTTCCCCTTCCAAATACAGTGGCAGAGGATAGCTCTTCTGGCACCTATGGGCTCACGTGGTGCCAAGTGATTGCTTTTCGTTGGTGTTACTGATGTCCTAGCTGACAACGTGTCCCAGTTGTCCTTCCCAGTGCCACGTGTGTTTCTCATGAAGGTCCTTATGTCTCACTGCCAGGCAAATTCAGATGGGGACGAGGCTGACTGCTCCCCTCCTGTCAGTTCTGGGAGGACCCTTCATGGCAGACACTACAGGGATATGCAACTGTGCTGAGTTTAGTTCTAAGTAAGTATAAAATGTACACATAGTGCACATCTATACCTGCACGGCTGAGTGTCGCTGTGTCTCATTTTAGACAAGAGAATCATGTAGATGCCTATTTTGGCTGCATCTGGCAGGCGGTACAAGCAGAGAGATCTGCTCTCTGATTAATCTGATTAACAAACAGAGGAGTTTCTTGCACTGTCTGCACTTGGGAAGCTGAGGTAACTTGGTGTGTTAGCTCCTGCTTTGCTTTATTTTTTTTTTTTTGGTCTCATTTCTCTCAGTTGGAGGTCTGCTGACCTGATTTGTCTATCTCAGCTCTACCCTGAAACTGGTCTACTACCAGGTGAATCAGTGTCATAGGGAGGGGAGTGCCAGGTCCATCAGAGGACCTGCCAGGACACAAAGTCAGCAGATCCCAGAACCTTTCCATCACTGAGCCTGGCAGCAGACATTAAAAATTCTGATCTGTTTATGCACAGGCTGAGGTCAAAATGGGGATTTGTGCACACTACAGTTTTCTGAACCCCTCCCAATCCTGCCAAGGAAGTAGTATGTGACTTGGAGAACATCAGTTCTCTCTTTTGCAGTTTCCCTATTGGTAGAGAGAGCCTTTGGGCCATGTCGACATCTCTTGCCTCACCAAGACCGGAAGGATTATTTAACTTTTACATTTCAAGTCATAAGTTGCTATGCAGGGCCAGACCATGCATCAGTGCATCAAAGGGAGGGTTTACGATTGACTTTGAGGGGAGAAGGACTAAGTCCCTACAGATGGACAAACCCCACAATGATGGGGCAAGTTAATGCATAAATTCCTTCCCTGCTCTCCCCCAAACCTCTCTGCCTTTCTTGTTAACTTAATAATATTCCTGCTCAGTCTTCAGGCTGGATTTTCACCTGAGCGTTGTTTGTTCCCACTGTTCTTTCTGACAGGACAATTTTGCTTGAAAAAAGCACGTTGATTCATTCTGTGCTCTTCAGTTAGAAATAACAGGACTCATCCAGCCTGGTCAATCAGAGTCAATTTCTCTGCGTGTCTGCCGTGTGGACTGAGTGAAGCAGAGGCTCCACAGGAGACAAAACACAGGATCATGTAAGTAAAGACTGAGTAAAGCGTATGCACAATGTCCCTGATTCAAGCTGGATAACTAATTCACTGTAAAAACATGCCTTTTTAGTCATGAAGGTGTAGCCTTAATGAGGAATGATAGCTAAAATTATTTCAGTTCTGAGAATATATGCATGTTTTTTAATGTAGTACACAACACTGCAAGAAAACCCTGCTTTCTGGCTATATGACTAGAATTTTGTGCGGCACACAGTCTCAAAGGGGAGCTTTTTCATGGCAGGATCTCCTTTTAAATTAGCCCAAGAATGACAGTGTCATATCCAGGCTTCCCATGCTGTCGGCATGTGACACTGAAGAAGTCATTTACGCCAGAACCCAGAGAGGTACCTAAGAGCTTAACTCACAGCTGAATCCCTAGAGACAAGAGGAAGTGATGCTGAGGAGGAGCTCATAGTCAAATGGCGAAGCACAGTCAAACACGATTCAGAGTTTGTGCAGCAGGATGTTCCTCTGTGCCCCATTTGTAAGAAGAGAACAGCAGCTTTGTCCTAATTCCCAAGTGAGTTAAGAAGATACGCCAGTTAGAGACTGGGGGTGCTCCGAGTCTGCAGTGGGAAGGGCCCATTGAATCCCAGAAGGCAGAGAGAAGGCATCCCTGACCCGGTTTTCTGGAGAATGCCCAGGGATCAAAGCAAAAGCAGAAGGGGATGAAATACTCATGGTGATCCCATCATCTTGCCTTCATGAGAAGTCGGCTGTGCAGTATCAGCCATTCCTGGTTATGTAATGTCCTTTGTGGCCTCGGATTCACCTGATCCCTGTGATCCCTTTTTTGTTTTTTGTTTGCAGCAGAACATTCCAGCCATGGCTCCAGGAAGAGTGAAAGAGGACAGTCAGAGCAGATCACGTACCCAGTGAACCCGAAAGTAAAAGGTAACCAACTATTTGTCCTTTTACCACGGTTACCTCTTCTCTGTCAGCAGAGTGGGATTTATGAAACAAATGTAACAAATCTCCTAGATGTGACGTTATTCCTTCAAAATCATCCTTTATTGGAAATTACAGTTTTCAAAAGTGACCTAAGGTTGCCATCTTCCAGCGTGGTGTTGTATATTTGACAGCATTTCAGGTAGAAGAAGTACTGCTGTTTCCTCCTGTCTGGTCTTTTGTGTGTGTGTCCTTCACTAGGCAGTAGGGGCATTGAAAAAAGTTTCCAATGGAAAGCATTCTTATAACATCACAAGTGTTGGTGGCTGGAGAGTATTGCAGGGCCCATGAAGCTCCTGCAAACCTTTTCCAGCACGTTTTTGTATCATCCCTTTTTGGGACCCCTTTTAAAACCCCTTCACTTGGACTCCTTGGGTGTTGTGGAGCTTTTTGTGTTGAGAAAGCCAGGGTATTAGTTTAGGTTCCTAAATGATAGTCTAACGTTAGATATCCATTTATTAAAAATCCCCAGGTTTTTCATCTCGAGAGTCACGGTTGATGCGTTGCCTCTCAGTCCCGCGTGTCAACAGGCAAGCCGGTCCGTTCTGTAGGGGACGAGTCACAGTGCCTGCACACTGTACAGCTCTTTGATCTACCAGTGCAGAGATAAGACCCTGCTACAGGGATGTGTTTGCCTTAGAAGTCTCTGATGGGTTCCCATTTATGAGAGTTGAGCTCTGCCTCTGCTGAATTCCGCTGAAAAACAAACACCACAGGGGCTTCTTAGCATGGGACTTCGGGGCGCTGCACCCTTACACACTGCAAACCGTGTGGTACTAAAGGTGACAAGGCAGCGGTCAGGCAGTCCAGTTCACAAATGCAGTGCAATTTGGGCTTTTTCAGCTTTCTCCTTAGATCAAAGCTATAAATTTGATGAGTGTGTGGGCACCTAGGATCTGCAAAAATAGAGAACAAATTCTTTGCTGCCCCACCCTTTAACATCAAGAACATTCTCACTGACTTCAACAAGCTGGCAATCACCCTGTGTCAGTACAGCGTAACTACTATGGTCTCTATCCATGTCATTCAGTGTCACCCCTTCAGTCCTGCAGTTGTCATCATCTGAATCTTGTTCTCTTTACTACCACGTTATTAGTTCTGGAGAGAAGCTTAAAGTCCCTGTTGTTCTTTTCATATGAAGTTGACCTGTGTCAGGGATTCAGTGATGTGCTGGTCATGGTTCTGTGCAGTCACGAGAGGATGTACATGCCCCATGAGTCAGGAATGGTCTTCATAAAGCCCAAGGCTCTGCTTGAGATTGGTATATCTATACGGGTTTCAACGGCACGGTGACTCCCATTGGTTTCCCAGCTACAGCTAGTGAAACCATGGCAAGGTCTGCACGGATACAGCTCCCAGAACTCCACAGAACAAGCTGGGGTCTGAATGTTAGAGCAGATTGGTCTTTCGCTAGGCCTTACACAAGACAATGGTGTGCTGTTTCCCTTCTTCCCTCCCAGACTTGTACTACTTTCTGCTAACCCCCACACTTGGCTGCCACCTGAATTTCCCAAGAAACGCACACTGCAGGCACAGAAGTATTCTTAAGAGGCTCCTGGAAGTGGTAAGAAAATGACACTCACTTAAACCTGTCAACCTCTGAGACTCTCCTTGGATAGTACCACTTCCTGTACTGAGCCATGAGCATCGTACCAAGGTTGACACTGCTCCCGTGGATGCTAACATTGCGACTGTGTGTCGAACACTGTCATGTGGCACGGGCATATTTCTCCCGATGTTTGACAAAAAGGGGGAAGCTATTTCTGATATTGCAGAACTATTTTCTTCACTCTGCGGGGCCCTGGAGGAGTAAACAAATGTCTTGCAGGCTGGATGTGGACTTTGCTAAAAATGTAGCAGTCACCAGAGCTGCCTGTGGTTGCTTGTCTTGTGTCTGAGTCCAGTGGTGATGCAATTACGCTGTGAAATAATGAAAATTTCAGACATCACACAGTGGTATTTTGCTAATTGTGAGGATTTCACACAGTTCTTTCTAATCCCTCGCCCCTTTTTTAGGATATTTGAATAGAAGTTACAATTGGATCATCATGGATTAACATTTAAAGGGGCTTTGGAAGTATCTCGCAATTTCATAGAAATGATGTGAAGTGTGTGGGACTCTTTCACCTCCTGCCAATGAACCAGGCCAAATTAAGCCCCCTGGTGTAGCAGCTCACCATAGATCCACTGGCCCAGCCAGGCAAGGCCGAGCGTGGTCCATTGTCAGGGCAGGCACCGTGCATGGTGAATGCTCTGAAACACGGGCAGCGAGATGCGTCCTTGCACTGAGACGTTGACAATCTTGTGTTAGAGTGAGTAATGTGCTGGGCTGCGTGCCAGCCTCCGAGACCTTCAAAGGGTGGCTGCAGCATAAGCGATTTCGGTGTCAGTTAATTACACTTGAAGACGCTGTGGTGGTTGTTGTATCTAAACACAAAATAGATGGAGATATGGAGTGGTGCCTCAGGACATGGCGACTTCAGTGTGAGAGAATCAGTAAAGGGCTTTGAAGTCTCTTGTTTTCTTTGCAGATATTTCCCTTTCATCTCACGCTGGTGCTATTTCAACAGGTATTGGGGTTTTGTTTAATGTTAAAGCTCAGGGGTTCGGTTGTCACATGGAACAGGGACTGCTGGGATGCAGTTCTTAGCATCGAACATTATAGGGAAGTTATGGCTGACCTGCACCACTTTATTCTCCTGACCGCCTCTGCAACTACCTCAGTGTTTACGACCGCAGAACTGGCACGCTTTCTCATGTCTGTACTTACCCTCCTCTCCTTAAACACAGCAGCTACCCCACAGATGGTGGTTCCAGTGCTTACTCCGTGTATAGAAAGGGAAGGCGCTGGGATCAGGGGTGCTGCCTGTCTCATTTTATAGCCTGCTGGGAGACTCTTTGCATCTCTGGTTCTACGTTTTCTCTTCTCTGTGAAACGCTGTAACTTTTTAAGGTACTTTGGAATCTGCAGAAGAAAAGCTTTGTAGCTGTGTTAATACAAATAATTCTTCCCTGTGCTTCCCATGGCCGTATCCTGGCAGCTGTCAACCGGCCTGGCCAGGATCCTCTGCAGAACTTCTCCAGAAGCCTTTCTGCCAGCAGCATGGGCAGCTGAGAACAGTGAAGGGATATTTGTTCAAACATTTCTGGGGGCATAACGGATATTTTTCATGCCAGTGTAAGGATGATACAGTTCTCATGAAGCCCTCGCTGTAATAAAGCACTTAAAATAGCTATCACTGCTTGCTGTTCTCCACAGCTGGCAGCCTTTTTCAACGCAAGAGGATGTGCTGTGGATGCTCCTCTCTGTTAATACATCCCCAAGGAGCTTTTTTGTGCCTTTTTGTCCCAGGTAGAGAAGGCTGGAGGACTTTGTCCTGCTGCCAGTGGCCTGTCCTGCTTGCACAAGGGGGTTTCAAGGAGGAAGGCTTTACAGCCATCCTCAGTGCGAAGGCAAAGAGCAGGGTTACCTGCCGGCTGTTTGCCAGTGCCAGCATCTCATCAGTCTGTATGGGCTCGTGTGTGACAGGGGCTGCAGCTGTGTTTCCTCATCGTAGCAGACACAAAATAATGAGTCACTTTACAAGGCCTTCCAGTCAAAACTGTGTGTACCTTAATTGCTTTATGTTTTTTCTTTCGGTGGATTTTACCAAATATACACAAATCAGTGAGGCTTATAAATGTAAGCAAATAATGCCTTTTTTTTCTTTAAGCATAATCTACTTCATATCATTGCTAGAGGTAATGTTCTAGTCTGTTTTATTTAGTTCTGAAGGAAATAGGGTGTGCCTTGCTTACAGAGTACATCTTGAAATGAGCAGTAAGGTCAATCTACATGTGTTTTGTTGTTTGTTAGTTCACCTTGCAACATAAAACAAAGGAGGTCAGGGAATGCAAGCATGTTGGTTCTGTTCCCTTCTGAATACTGTCAAATACCATTCATTGCCCTTCATCCAGCGTTACTGAAATGCCCTCGTACAAATTACCGATACCAAAACCTGTGGATGTTGTGGAGTCTCTGCTTAGTGTCTCTCGTGAGAATCATTACTTTGGGTAGGGTGGTTCATCAGTTTTGACGAGGGTGGTGAATAAAAAGGGCTTAAAGATGTATCAGTACTTTGCCCTAGAAAGGCTTTTCCAGAGAAGAGTGTTTTGCAGTGTTTCTTAAAATCTGCCCTGGAATTTAATTCTCTAGCTGGAGAATATTTCATTTCCAGCTCTTCCCTGGATTCTTTTTGGGCTGTTGTCTCCTGGAAGAGTAACTCTTTGGTGGTTTGGGGCTCGAAGTGCGGTATCTGACACGGCAGTATTGTACGCAGGTGATGATCCCAAGGAACGAGGCTGTAACTGCCCCGTGTAGGCTGGGCGGTGACAGGCTGCGCTGGCTGGAGCACATCCCCCTGTTCACAGCCAGCTTCGTGCGGTGACTTGTGGTGACACAGCCAGGAAGAGAGGAGCACGCTGACTCCGGGCTGAGAAGAAGTAACACCGTTTCCTTGACCTGGAGAAAAAATTCCAGCACTGTTGTCAGCCATGTCCCTTCTCCCAACAGTCGTGCAGGAAGAACCATCCCATCCCTGAGGCAACCACGTATGTTCTTTTCCTCTTCCCTCTTTAGTCTACCCACTTCAGTCATGTCATTTACCCCGTGTAAAGCCTCCCAGCAGTTCCCCAGCTGCTGGCACCATCCCCCCTGGGTCTGCAGCCATGACACAGTGATTTGTGAGCAAAGCTGCTGCTCAGGAGTAAGGGATCTGCTCCTGCTGCCCCTCTAAGCCCTAGAGACCTTTATGGCGGTTGGTTGCCCTCCCAGTCATTTGTATTATTTTAAGTGGACTTGGGCCCAGACTCAACAGCCAATTTAATCTCTGAACTTCCTGCTGGAATTAATGGGCTGCAACTTTAGTGACTTTAGTGGGATTTATCTTGGCAGTTCACTCATTGCTCTTTTCTGGGTCTGAACCTTTCCTGTTCTGGCCAACGTGTGTAGGGAGTGGGCACAGCTCTGCCATCTCTGCTTGCTGCACAGTGCTCTTTGCACACCCTTCAGATGGTTAAATTCCATGGTATTGGTGGAAGTGTTAATAGCTGGGATTCTGCTCAGGGCCCAGCTTTGAAGACATAGAGGATGGCATCCAGACTGCTGCCAGACACTGACTTCCTGAGTGGCAGCTTCCCTGAATAAGCCTGGATAGCCCGCTGTCCCCATGGCAGCGTGACATGCTAGTCACTGGGGAATTTACAGGTGGCCTAGCTAGAGCCCTTACACGTTTGTCCTGATGCTTCGGGTACTTCCAGCTTTTACACCCCCATGTGAAGATAGAAACAACTGGCACTGAAGGTTTGCAGTTTGCCTGAGAGGGCTGCAGAGCTTCAGTGAATGAGGCTTGTTCATCGTGGGAAAGCAGCCGCCACCGTTGGCTTGTACGGGTGTTACCCCGCTGCCTCGTACGCCACTGTCAAGACATGAGGATTGATTTGCGTTTGTGTGCCCTAATGTGCAGATGGGATTCAAGGGAGCTGAGATTCTCATTACACATACGTTTTCACATCTCCCCTCATTTCCTTTGCTGCTGCCTGCCTTTCCAGCTGCGCATGTACAGTGAATCACAATGCCGATGAAACCCAGACCTTGCGCTGTATGAAAGCTGATCCAGGTGCCGCTGTCTCCATCGGCGCGTGTTCTAAGAGCACACTCGCTGGTGATGGCAGGCAACAGAAGTGACAGGGCCTTGTTTGACACCCGTGTTTCCCTTCCAGCATCCAGCCAACTGCATGTTTACTTCTACATTGCGAAGTGCATCTTGCTGTTGCACCCCAGTGTGTTGTGTTATTTTCCTTGCCCCAACACAATGCATGTTCCAGAGAAGCTTGCGATAGGAAAGCTAGCTAATGCTCTCTCTTCTGAGGGCTGTGAAGACCAGCTTTTACCACTTGTTGCTTTCTTGAACTATTAGTCCTGCAGTGAGGGTCTGGCAGATATTTTCTGCCTGCAGCTTACCTAGCTGGTTCCTTAGCTCTAGCTCAGTTTCTTCCTTTACACTGCCTGAGACACGCAGCAGAGACCCTGCCCAGCCCCAGCAACACCCTTCCCAGTGTCACAGCTTGATTTTATTGGCATTTTCCTCTTGTGTGAAGGATTTTCCTGCTCACATGTTGCTGCTGAAAAACTTGGTGTTTGTCATCTTCTAATCATGGCAAATTCTCAGTATCATAGAATCATAGAATCATTTGGGTTGGAAGGGGTCTTAAAGTATCTCTCCTTGTTTGTTTCCTCATAGTTTTGCAGCATTTAACCTTTTAATTACATCTTTCAGGGTTTTTTGTTAGTGTCAGGATATCCCAGGATCTGATGATGGCTGTTAAAGTCCTTTTCCAAACTGGTAGTTTGTCATGTCATTAGCCTCTCATGCCTTAGAACACGTGCCTTGTGTAAAAAGTGCCCTTTCTGTCTCTCTGTTTTGTTTTTTCATTCTTTTGCCAGTGCCAACATCTTTCCCTGTTTAGCCTCGGAGCAGAATATTGCAAAACCCTTCAGTGTGTCCTGAGGAGATACAGGCGTATCAACACAGTGAGGTGCAGACAACGCCGTGCCTGCCCCCACCATGCCCGAAGCCTGGCAGACATGCACCAGTTCCAGCTAATCCCGCATTACACAGCGCTGAGATCATGCTAATGTCACCTCTTGGCTCAGGCTGGCTCTGGCTTCAAAGTTTGCCCTGCTTTGGGTAGGATACTGAGCCCAGGGACATCCAAATTGTTCCGTGATTCATTGCCACGCTGACATGGCTGCGTGACGCCCAGACAGAAGGTGACTTGTGTCATTGGCTGAGCATGGGCAGTCTGTCAAAAGAAGGTTCAAAAAACCACCCAGACAATTCCTGTCTGCTCCAGAGGTGTGTCATGGGAATGACTGAATTCCCTGGAAGCCTGTGTTTAAAGCCCAAAGGCCCAGTGCCTCCATTTGCTTTTCCTATGAAACCATTTATAAAATGGGGTTTATACTATTTCCTATATTCGACTGCTTGTGTCACCAGGACTGATGTACATCTTTAGCCTCGTGTAACAGTGTTCGTGCCAGGGCAGTAATACTGGTATGATTCACCACCATTAAAGCGTTACAGCTTCGGTGTGCAGGCACGGCTGGGTTGGCAACACTCACGGCAGCGCTGTGTTTAATGCATTTCTGTACTGGAGATCCTGGGTTTGCCATTATACAATTCACTTAATGAGGGCTTTTCTACTTAAAATATCAAATTGCACACACATGTGCCATCACCACAGGGCAGCGCCCCTGTTCAGGTCTGGAGAAGGGGGCTGAGGAGCACGGGCAGAGTGCACAGCTATCTTAGCCCTGTTCCCTTAAGGGCTCTCTGTTTCTCATGCTCTCCATTCCAAAATTATCTCATTACACACCATAGACCCATATAGCTTTGCACTATACTCTTAGTACCTTGCCCTCTATTGGTCTGTGAACTTATTTATATCTGAACCATCTTTATTTGTCATCTTTTATATTAATGTCATATTTAAAAGCTGCTCGTGGTGCTTGGCCTGCAAATGGATACGTAAATCAAGCTGAGGTAGATCTCTCTGTAGGAAGTTGCTCTGAAGAGGGCACATTTATATTAGATTATATTCAAACTGTGCTGAAGGAGTGGAATTGAACCAAGAGGGAAAGATTATTTTTATTGCTTGTTTCTCCTGTAAGTGGCAAATAATTTCATCTGTCTCTCTTTTCTTTTTATATTATTGGTATTTTCACTCCTGCCTCAATTGCCTTGGAGAATTGCTGCGATGTGGGGACCGGCAGTTTTCCCTGGGCTAGTGTCTTTCTGGTAAGGTGGCTTTCACCTCTTGCCAAAAAAAGAGAGTGTGCTGCTGCTGTGTGTGGAGTAAGACTGCCAGATGATGTGGTTTGGGCTTGCTAAGGACTGCACATCAGTGTTCAGACAAGAACACTGGTCAGGTGGTACAGGTCTCTCCTGTGACTGGATGCTGTCTGAGGACTGAACAAGTCCGGGTCAGTGGGTAACACACGTTTGGCAAAGGCAGGGTAAGGCTTTCAGAAAACAAGGTTGTAGACCTTGTGTATCTCACCTTGAGGATTGTCATTCATACCGTTGTGGAGAAGACAGGAGACACTACTGATAGGGTGACAGTCATACCTGTTGTGGTATAAATGACTGCAGCTAACACACATTGTTGGCATTAGGAGTGAGCGTTAACTTTTGCTGTCACTGCTGTTTCTTCAGAAATAGACAGTTGATTTGCACCAGTAAAAGGTGCAGACAAGATCCAAAAAGATCAAATCCTTACCTGGTTTAGCTGAGTGTATAATCCTGCACCTAATACTGTTTTAGCTTCTGGTCCTTGTTTCCATTAGCATCTCCATACAAGGAGATGGATCTGTGAAAAAGATACCAGAAGACTCTAAATGAATTTTGCATTTTTAACCTTTGCTGGATTTTCTACCATGTGAGCTCCTTTTCCAGTGCAACTGGCTAAGAAAAGCTGGACATCTTGGTATCACTGACAGATGGCAAGGTGTCAGCAGCTGAACAAGAACGAGTGTCTGTCCAACTCTTGATTCCTTGACTGGAGGTGAAGTTACTCAGAAGCCTGCTGTAGTTCACACTGGGGAAAAACACTGCTGATGGATAGGAGGTTTAATAGGTGGTTTGGAAATGTTTATTTAGTTTTCAAATGAGCCCCTGTGTCTTCTTTAGGGGCAGCTGAATTCATTATACTTTTATACTTTAGTCAGTAAAAACCCATTACTATATGTTAATACTATTTGCATGTATATATATAGACATCTGTTACGTCTAATATTAATGTGATGTTAATAAAGTCGATTTTGATCACTCAGGTAGTGTAAGTGACCACTCAAGTAGCCAAGAATACAGCCCTTTGCCTTCAGACATCGTTAAAAAGTTGTACAATGCAAACTTGTCAATGCTGAATGTTGATATTGTAGTATTACTTTATATGACAAATAAAAATTGACCACACGCGCAGCAGGTGACAGGGCAGGGTGCAGGTCTGCTCCTCTGCTCCGGCCAGGAAAACCCTGTGCCTGGGCAGTGAGGTGCTGCACAGCACGTGGCAGGATGTCTCGTTGTTCTCTCGTTTTCCAAGGTGCAGTGAGGAGCTTTGTGTCCTTGCCATATCCTCTAAGCCAAAAAGATAGCAAGTGTAAGAGCATCTGCTAATAAAGTGCTCTCCCGCTGGCTGCCAATGACTGGTTTTTAAAAATATCCAAAACATAGGAGGTCACAGAATCCATTAACCCCAGAATGTGTTATTATTCCTACCACAACAAACATTTTTATGAGCTAAATTACAGCTTTGGAAACAATATATTTTAGAAAATAATGAATTGGGCCGTAAAAGTCATTAAGTTGTCTTAGAAGACATAGTTTATTTTTTTTAAGCTGGTCTTAGGGTTTTTTAATATTCTTCTGATGTCTAATTCTTAACAAATCTTAACTTTTCAAAAAGTACTATTTTTTTTCCCCTTACTGAAACATGGAGCTTTAAGGAAGCCAATAAACACTGCAAGATATTTATTCATCATCATGCCACAATCTTCTAAATCCTGACTCTTCATCATTACAACATTGTAAATTAAATGTAAGTTCCTGATACAGACACAGCCTCTAAGAGAACTGCCAGATTACAGTCAGGAGGTGCTTTGTTGGGATGCTTCATCCTATTTCACTGCTGAAGTGTCGTGGGGAAGATGAAACTTCTGTTCTGGCCAAGACGACGTGTGCTGGTACCTGTCATCCAGCAGATGTTTGGCACCTTGACTGACCAGCCATTCCGGTTCTCTCAGTCTGCCACAGCTTTACGAGGGGAACTGCGACTGGTGCCACTTAAATTACAGGCTCTGAAACCATCGGCCCGATGTCACGCTCTGCAGCAACGGCACCGAACGAGCAGCACGGAACCCGTGCCGTCGGCCAGGTGCGGAGGCTGCGGAGAGCCGTTTCCTTTTGTCCTCCTGGGAAGTGCCTACAGCTAGCAGCTCATCTCCGCAACACTTTCCAGCACCTGATTTTGCTGAAATCTAAAGCTGCCAGTTTTTAGAGGCTTTCTCTTGGTACCCAGAACCAAGAGGAGGATGGGTGCGTGTTTTTTCTGGAGCTATGTAAGCCTAGTTTTACCCCTCCTCTCCTTGCAGGAACGCGGACACTCTTGCAGTTGTGGTCCAGGTGGAACACCCCAGCCCGCAGATGACAAGTATGACACTGGCTTCTGCCCTCTCCAGTTAACATGCTCCGTGTTTGAAAGATGAAATACTGCTGCTGGGAAATCAATAACATCAATCCTCCTCCTCATCTTTCTTGAAAGATTAACTTGCTGTGGGTATGTCTGTCTCCTGGATGGCTCTGAAAGTTTGCCTGGCTTGAAATTTAACTCGGAGGCATTGTAATTAAACCTTGACAATTGAAGTAATTAATGAGCAAGCTTTGCATTTTAGCATAGTCTCAAAGGAAGAGCAGGGTGCTGACAAAAATGAAATGTTACTTTAAAAGCGTCAAACTTTGTGTAAGCATGTAGTTTGTACTGCTGGGAACAAGCTCATCAGAAACAGCACTGTTGCCCCAGTAATCTAAATCTTAGCCCTGCTCTAATGAGGGATCCCAGAGAGGAGTCCCACTGCAGGAGACTGAGGGCAGGAGTTAGTATTCCCCATCAGGGAATACATCGGACATCACCAGCTCTGCTCCTTCATCCCAAAATCTTGGGAAGGCCTGGGAAGTCCAGGCTGTGAGCACTTCCAGGAGCTGTCTAGGAAGGAGACAGATTCCAAACCACTGCTTAATATTTCAGCTAGAATCTGTATCTTATTTACACCTATAAATAGTCAGAATGTGTTTCTTTCCATCAGTGCTGCTGGGAGGTTGTTCATCGGCCCCACAGATTCAGAAATGTAAAGAACGATCATGTATTTTAGACCAAAAGCCTCCAGGAGAGAGAGACGGTCACCCCGCGACAGCCGGTGAGTGGGCACACAAGGCAGGGTTGCTGCTGCTTTACTGCTTGAGCAGTGTCAACAGGCAGCAGCGTAAATAATCGTTCTTTTGTTCTAAATTGTTCTAAAATAAGCCTTTGAAGTGAAGAGGTCAGGACTGGCAGCAGCTGTGACACTCTGATGACGACTCACCCCCTACAAAGCCACAAGAATTTTGTGAAGGACCCTTGTGTCAACCTCTTGATGATAAGAGCTTTGCTTAAAAAAGTCGTTCATCAAATCAGGCTCCTGAGGCCAATAAATCGGCAGCCAAATAAATGGCCTCAGATATTTTCTTGGCATCCAATGAGCACTCATGAGCATCTCTCGCTTGTTTTCAGTGCCCTCAGTATGGACAGAGAGCCTAAATTAAGAAGTCCATTTTTTTTAAGTTGTCCTTCTCTTGTATGAATAGATTTCTGACATGTGCAGAGTAAAAGGTGCAAAGGAGGGGTTAAACCAGATCCTGTATCGAAGCACACGGGTCCGGGCAGCACGTAAAGGTTTAGACTTCATTTCAGGCAGCAGTGCAGCGCAGCCCCCTCCCTCGTTCCATCACCCGATGCCGAGGTCTTAGTAATGAGCCGTGTCACCTGAGCTGCTGTGCGGGATGCTCCCCGCACTCACTGGCGTGTGCATTTGGAGCAGCTTTGGTGGGCTGATTGATATAAAATGCATTATCTTGCAATTAATCCTGATGTTAATGACTAGCAGTGTGCTGGGAGTAGTTTGTCAAGCTTCTTCCCATTTTTCTGTGCTTCATAAACAGACACGTCTGCTACATCATGGCTATGGCAAGTGGCAGCCCCGGCTGGCTGCATTCCTCCTCTCGGCCTGTTTCTGCGAGGGAGGTCACAGTGGCAGCTGTCCTGGTCACAGCCGTGAACTCTCGTTCACATAAACTCACAACTTGATGTGAAGCAGGTAAGATTTTGGGATTTTATAGAATCATAGAATCATAGACTGGTTTGGGTTGGAAGGGACCTTAAAGACCGTCTAGTTCCAACCCCCCTGCCATGGGCAGGGACACCTTCCACTAGACCAGGTTGCTCAGAGCCTCATCCAGCCTGGCCTTGAGCATCCACAGCATCTCTGGGCAACCTGTCCCAGTGCCTCCCCACCCTCTCCGGGAAGAACTTCTTCCTGATATCCAATCTAAACCTCCCCACTTTCAATTTAACCCCGTTAGCCCTTGTCCTGTCACTACAGGCCCTTGTAAAAAGTCCCCCCCAGCTTCCTTGTAGCCCCTTCAGGTACTGGAAGGGGCTATAAGGTCTCCCCGGAGCCTTCTCTTCTCCAGGCTGAACAAGCCCAACTCTCTCAGCCTTTCATCATAGGAGAGGGGCTCCAGCCCTCAGAGCATCTTCATGGCCTCCTCTGGACTCCCTCCAACCGGTCTATATCCTTCTGATGTTGTGGGTGATTTGTTGTAGTTGCCTGCAGATCCCAACCTAAGCTGTGTGCCATGTGCCGAGATTGGCATCTAGACCAAAGGAATAAGGTCGGGGGTTGCGACTGAGCTAGCAGATGGTCTTAAATACACTCATGTGAGTTCTAGTGAGAGGAGTCACATTGCAAAATAACACTCGAGCTTCACGAACTGATTAGATTAGCACTCCAGCATGCTTCCATTAGCCGTGCTGAGTGGCCGGGTCCCCACTGCGTTAGGAGCTTGAGTGCTTGCGGTTCCTGACCTCCCGCCCGTGCTGTCGATCTGCTAGCTTGGGTTCAAAGTAAGCTTTGAATGAAGCTAGAAATTTCAATGGTTAGAGGAGACACCTTTGGCTGACCTTTGAAGAAAATTTTTAGTTTCCCAGGACCTAGGAAACAGTGGCTGGGAAACAGCGTGGGGTCAGTTAAAAGGTAAATAAGCCTGGAGGAAAGTGGCACTGTGGCAATTCAGCAAATGCGAACAGGCTGTGCCAGACCCTGCCTCCCGACGCAAAGGATCCGGTACCCAATGGGCAGTCACTCATAGAAGTACCTGTGCGCCGCATCTTGGCCTTGGCCAGCTTCCTGTCACTGGCCAATAAGCATGACCCCGTTCTGCAGCGCCAACCATTGCGTTAGTCATTGGATGCGCCAACAGTCATTCGTGTCTTTGGGCATCCCGCAGCTTTGCAGGTGGTAGAACAGCCCAGTTCCCACAGGGATTAGGGATATGCCACGCAAGAAAATTTAGGGAACTCTCATACCCTCATATCCATGAGGCAGGATAGGTGGATACAGGCAGGGATGAAGGCAGAAACTGGAAGCGCCATCTGTCTTCTCTTAGGACAGAAGAAGTTGTAGCACAGATTACACCACCACTTAAGCCAAGCACACTGTTCTGTGACTTCCAGCTATTGCTCTGGGGAAGCCCTGGGAAGCCTGTGGTGCCCCAGTCCAAGGCAGAGGCTGGAGTGTTAAGGAAACTTCTCTTTGTTTACTCCTGACCCTTGCTGTTTAGACCAAAGCAATGGGACAATCAGCAAAACAGATGAACAAAGCTGAAAAAATCCTACTTGGGACAGACGTCCTGGCTGGCCAGCTCGGTTCTGCTCCGCACAGTGGGAAAGGTGCCCTAGACAGGTGGCCTGGGAGAAGCTGTGAATCTCAAGGCTTCCTTTCCCCTACTGAATTCCTTTTAACTTAAGTTTCACTCCAATAGGAAGAAAACCTGGCAATGAAGTCTCACTAGTATTGGGTCCTTCATGCTCACTCACATTATTTCTCTCACAAAAACCAGCCAAGCATCCAGCATCCCTTGTTTGTAAGTCCATCAGGAAGCCACTGCCTCATCCTCTAGAGGCTTTGCCTAAACATCTAGAGCCCGCGGAGAGGTGAGAAAACATAAATCAGATCATTAAGCCATTTATACCTGAACTTCCAGTCTCAGTAAGTGAGACCAAAGCCGAAGGGTTTGTAAGCAGGCCAGTGAGGGTGGACGATGTCACCCAATCCGCAATGAGCCTGCCACTCATTTGGAAGATTTTGAGCATTGTCCAGTGGCAGATTTCCCCAGTGGAACGATCTGCCAAACAGTGGCAATTTCTGAGCGCAAAACCTGTGGCCATCTGTAATCCTGCCCATCTAATCTCTTCCAGCCTTCAAAAATCATTTCAGATTCTTTCCCTTCCCACAATGTCTGTAAATTTGGCAGCTCTTGGCTCTGAGGGAAGGGAAAGGCCCTTTTCTTCTCCTTTCTGTACTCGCCTGTTAAGATTTTAGCGTTGATGGGGTTTTTAATTGTTTTATTATGAAGCACACAGACACAGAGCCCCTTGGCAAGGGCACCCTTTAGAAATAAATTGAGTCATCATCCTTACAATAGGAAAGCTAATTTGCTATGGATCTGTCCTCCAGTTAAGGGCATGCAGATCCCTCAGAGAATGTTTTCACTAACTGGCCAGACTTCTACTAGTAGCTGCTGTTTGCTTTTCCTGACAGATCCCACTGTCCTGCCTGTGGAAATGGATTTTTGATGGCTGCTACAGTAACATGCTCATGTGGGATCACGCTGGTCCTGGGCTCTCCACTAAGGATGCTTCTCTACTGCTAGGACTACAACATCATCCACTGCTAGAAGGACTCAGCTTGGAGACTGCTTGTCCTCTGACCCGCGCAGAATCTAGTTGCCCTCTGCTTTCTGCCTTCCTTTCTACACCAAACGGAGCTGGCAACGCAACCTCAGGCTTGATGTACCCTTTCCCTTAGGACAGAAGAATCTACCAGGGCTGTAAAACTCCCATCTGGCTACAGAGAGAAAAATGAAGAATTGCAGGTTGGTGTCTGTCCACAGTGAAGGTGAGGGAGTCAAGCAGAGTTCAGAGGGCTGCAAGGATCTGTTCTTACTAGGAGAGATTTCATGTGGGACAGAACTGGAAGGGATTTTAAGGATCCACTGATTCCAGTGTCCTTCAGAAGGTATTGGACCAATTCACAAAATGTCTCTTGGTGCTCTGTCCATCACCAGGCTGCTCCACTGACCTGCTACAGTCCACACTCAATGGACCACACCAGGGAAAAGTGCCCTGCCACAGCTGCTGCTGGCATCACCCTCCATGGTCACCACGCGTGCTTTGGCAAAAAGGCAAGGTTCCCATCCAGGGGTGTATTCAAACCATGGAGCTGGCTAAGCCGTGCAGCAGGTCTCCTGGGCAACAGCTCTGCTTGCCTGGAGTCATTCACTACTGGCCACACAGTCCCCGGCCACCTTCTCTGAGGATGGCATCACGTTAGCTGGGTTTCCTTACGTACGCTCACTGTCTGCTGAAATGAATTCAACCACGAGGAACGTGCCGGTGGGCTCATTCTGCCCTGTGTGCTGGTACCTGAGCCATCCAGGCCGCGCATGGCTTCACCACGGGAGCCTCCAGTGCAGCTGCTGCCTCCAGCACAGAACCAAAACCAGCGCGGCACTGGAAGTCTTACAGGATTACTCACAGGAGGTTCAAATCTTGCCTTGGAGACAAATCTTCAGACTTGAAGGCACCAAAGTTCCTCAGCAAAGACAAGGCGCATCGTTCCTGCTGGGCGCCCGCCCAGAAAGGCTGTCACCAGGAGCCGGGACCTGAATGCTAAGGCCAGCAGCAAGGGGAGCGGTGTGATCTGGAAACACAGGATAGCACAAAATGCCAAGGAGATGACCTAAGAGACATGTTGTTGCACAACAGGGCTTGGGGAAGGAAGCGGCACTCGGCTCTCAGATGTCTCACTGTGCTTGGTGACACAAGCTTTAATCGAAGCCTTCGCACGGGCGCGAAGCTTTCTGCTAAGTACCACTCGGCGTCTGTTTTTCTGGGTGGTAAACTGAATGAGCGTGTCTCCCAGGCTGTGAAGGTCGTGCTGTACCGACGGGTTTGGCTGGGTTGGTGTTTTACTGCGGTCAATAGATTTCTATCAGATGCTTTTACTTGTTAAGTTTTCCTTGGTAGTGGGAACAATCCAGTAAATAATATAAATGATGGAGCACCAGGAGACAGGCAGCCAAGGAGATCCAGCTTGTTTGTCTGGATCCCCTCCTGCACAAGGGAGGCTTTGTGCAAGCTCACAGAAGCACCGTGTTCAGCTTGCTGTGGGCAGAGCTGGAGGCAGGCCTTGGGCTTTGTCTCCGTGCAGAGTCAGGCCGGCTTCGTTAACCACGGGGCTTAAAACTCATTAGTTCCGAGGTTGCGGCCAGGCTGCTGGGAGGCTGCGGTTCCTCAGAAGGTGCCTGGCTCCCAGCAGTGGTAGGAAGGAGGCAGCTGGGCCTTTGGGAAGAAGCTCAGGCTGGTCTCAGGGAGGGTGCTGCGCTGCCCGTGAGAGCTACCATGGGGGTCACACTTCTTTGGCAGTGCTGACCTCCTCCGAGACCTGCAAAGCAGGAAGGGACCGGTGTCACCAAGCTGGCCGACCAGAGCCCGTGGGTCAAGGGCATGGGCTGGTGATGGTTCCACTGGTCTCATGCAGGTTGTTGTCTTTGACCCCTGCAGATCCAGGGAATGTGAAATTAGTCAAGTGGTGTTCACATTGAGTCAGGTGCCAGGTACCTCCGGCTCAGCAGTGTCACTGTCAGCTGCCACCGTCACCTTTGGCAACTCTCTGCAGTGACACCGCATCGTGTTGGACCAGCCCAGACGGGGACCAGCCTGGGAAGGGCACCCCCATGGGGAGGGCAGGGTGAAACCCACTCCTCAGAGGTGTTTTCCTGGCTCTTGCAGGGTTAAGTGGACCCTTTTAGCACAAATCGACTACACACGAGCCTTGGGATCATCAGCTGCCTCCCAGCTGATTGCCAGGGCGTTTCAAATCACAAGAGCCAAGGATAATACAAAATGCTTTTTTTTTGAATGCCGGCGGGTTCCCTAGCCCTGCTGAGCTCACAGAGCAGCTTGTGCCCATGCCCTGCTGCCTGGGCACTGCGGCAGCACCGGGGTTCCAAGCAGGGGTGGCAGCATGGGGCCAGTGGGTATCAGCAGGGGTGTGATGGAGCAGGCTGAGTGCAGCAGGATGAGGCCCGTGGAGAGGTGGTGGGAGCTGGGGAGCTGGGAATGGGCCCAGTGGGTCTCTCTGTGTCCCTGCTCGCTGCCAGGATGCTTGGGATGTGCAGCGCCCACATACCAGTGCGAGGAACCGGCCTGACATGCTCAGCATGGGCACACCAAGCCCCTCTGGGCCAGCTGGCACCCAGCACGCCGTCTCCCCCTCTTCTGCACAGGAAAGGGGGCCCAGGCTCCCTGGCTCCAGTTCTTTGCCCGGCTGGGGCAGTGTGAAGCCTCATGCCGCTGTGTCTCTGTGCCGCCCCAGGTTCAGGTGAGAGGTGACGTGATGTGACCCGCACGCACTGCACGCCACGCTGCCAGCTTGGCCCTGCAGGTGGACGCTGGCATCCGTCCCAGGCGAGGTCAAAGCTGGGGACAGCCGCAGCAAGGGGGCATCAGAGGGAAGAGGGGGGGGGTGGGAGAGCGTAGGGCTGGGCACAGACGTGCCCCTGAAATGGGAGAGGCGTTCTCGGTGAGGGCAGCATAAGATGCTACGGACTATTCCTGTACAGCCCAGTGTCCTACTACAGCGACTGGATCTTGGCCACCACCGAGAGGGCAGGACCTCCCGCATTCTCCACACTAGTCAGGGCACGTGCTGATCTGCAGGCTCCAACCAAAGACTGGGAAGAGGCTTCCGGGGCAGCAGTGAGGGTATTTCAGGAAGTTGGTTTCAACCCAAGGGAAAGACAGACCTGAACTCATCTGAGGCTGGGCCATTTGAGATGATTTCTAAGTCCTGCAGTGGGAAAATACTTCCTATCTCCAAGGGACACTTATGCTTCCCCAGGTGCATGGGAAAGGAGTAGCTGCTCCCTTCTTGCTGTTGTGTTTCTTTAGGTAAAGGAAGTATCCTCCTGCAATCAGCCTGCTTGGTTCATGCGCACCATGCTGAAATGATTTTCCCTATACGCTCACGCTGCTCCGCTCTCTCCTGTTGTCGGTGCAGGCTCGGAGATGCTTAACCCCCACATCTCCCAGGGAATCCCCTCTGGTTCTTCCTGCATTAAGTGATGACCAGGGCTTGCCCAGAGAGAAAGCACACTTCCTGAGAACCTGTTGGATCCGATCACCAGAGAATAAGGGATTGTGGCGATGGAGGGAGGGGGAGCAGCCAGAGCAGCGCTGGCTGACCTAGCAGGGCCTGCGGAGGGGGAGGCAGCAGAGCCTGGTGGAAGCCAGCACATGCTGGGACAGACCCAAGAGACAGTCTCACAACAGAACCATGGGTTTCTTTATCATTTCATGGAGAGGTGGGTTCATCTCACCCCAGCTTGCAGGATGCTACATTTACCCACTTGACAGCAAACTTCCTCACAGGGTTGGCTCCTTCTGCAGCTTCCGCTGCCCGCCTTGCAGCATCAGACAAGCCTAGTGCTGGTTACCAGACACCTTGATCTGGTTCCACGCTCTGCGGTAGCTTTGCAAGGACATCTGCAAGAGAAGAAAGGAGGAGGCCTTAATATGTCCAGACTGCGGTGATATGTTGTGGAGAAAGCTGCAATGCTGGAATCGAGCCTGGCCTGGGCTTGCCCCTTCATCCCTGCCCTGCTCCCACCTGAGATGGGTGTTGGCTGTGGCATGCTAAGGGTTTGCATCAGCTTTGGTGTCTCCCCTGAATGCCGCAGGAAGTCTGGAGACCCCACACAACAGCGCTGCATAGAAACCCATGGCCCTTCGCACGGCAGCAGGGGTGTTGGACGTGCCCTGCTGCAGAGGGGCAGAGCATTTTCTGAGGTTTACAGCCTCACTCTTGTCCCAGGGACAACTACAGGTTCCTTCTTTAGCCCCTTGAGCTGCTCTGCAGCTGCCAGAGGCTGGCGGGGCTCTGGGTGCTGCTGCACAGAGAGCATGCAAGCCAGAGCCTGACTCTCCTGGTCAAGGGGAGCAGCTGGGTGAGAAGGGATCTGCTTGGGCAAAGACCAGCCTGCGGGCAGGCTGTCCGACAGCTCTGGGGTAGCCACCGTCAGACCTCTGTTTCTGGACTCACAGCACTGGTGCTCATGGGTCAAGCCCAAATCCACACCGTTCTGACCTCCAAGAAAGGCTGGGCCACAGAAGCTCCATCCATTGTGGGCTGCGGTGCTGGGGGACCAAGTGCTGGACTTCCCCGTCCCAGCCACACCTAGGCCATTCTCCACTCGAGAATGAGCAAGGTGTCAGGGTACAGGACCACACACTGACCCAGCCACCTCTCTCCCCATGCTGCTGTGCGCACGGATGTCCTGCACGGGGCAGGGTACAAACATGTCCTGCTACTTCCAGGCCTTGATTATGCCCCTCTGTCCTCTCTCCATCTCCTCCCCGACTGCAGGAGTTGGAGCAGAGTCAAAAACATTCCTGCAACTTGCCATGAACTCGTGTTTGGATCTCGGCTAGCTTTTCCTTACCAGGAAAGAGTCAAGCTACAAGTGAGTAAGGAATGTCTGAGATCGTCAGAGAGGACTCGGACATCAGGGCGTTGGAAAAGGCCGGTGCAGGTTACATATGCAGGGCTGGAAATGCACCGGGCTGCCCTTCTCCTTACGCACACGACAGGTTTCAGTATAGCAACATCCCGATGGTACATCCAACCAAATTACAAGCCGTGTCCTTGCCTTGCTTCCCCTCTGAGCTCTGTGATTATAATTCAGCCTCCGTCCTCGGGTTAGGGAGCGATAGCTGCTCCGTAAACAGGAAGAGCTTCTGGCTCTGCCAAGCACCAGTGCAACCGCCATGCGAGAGCTCTCACACGGCTTCCGGACGGGTCAGGAGCGAGCACTCCGGTCCTCAGGGTGGCTGCAGGTGGGCAGGCACAGATCTGCTGGGACACAGCGCCCAGCTGGCACAGGTCTGGGCTCCTGCACACCCAGCCTGGTCTCACTCACCTTGGCAACTGCCACCTTCCTCTCCCAAGTCTTGAGGCTGTTTTCGAGGTCAGTAACAGCCATCTTCTTCTGCACATAACTCAGCACAGGGGGCACGCGGTACTCCGAGAGCTGTTTCTGCAGCTGCCGATTCACACTCTCAGCTTTGGCTCGTTGCTGATGGAGGAATAGGGACAGAGGGTAAGGAGATCCCAGGGAAATGTCCCTCTGCCAGCTGGTGGCCAGTCCTCCCGGGAAGCAGGCAGGAAAAATTAACCTCTTGGCACTGTGGGGAAGCGGTGAAATGCATCCACCTGTGCCTCCATCCCTGCCAGACAGCACTGCTAAGGAGCCCTCGAACCCACTTCCCAAAGCTGTGGTGTCCCTGCCAGGCTATGTGTCCCCAGACTGGTATGACAGCAGTGCTGCTTCTCCCTGGAGAGGGGACTGCTGATGAAAAAAAGTTCAAGGAAACGGAATTTCAGAAAGCCACTGGCAGGTCCTTGGGAAGCCAGGGCCGAAATCCACAACGTGGCCTGTTGTGCAAATCTGCCTGAGCTCACTGGCACCCGCAGGATCTCCGGGACTTGCTCAGACACAGAAAGGCAGATAGGCATCCAGCTCATTGCCAGGCTGCGAATGGGCATCGGTATCCAACATACCACAAAAAGTACCTCCAAGAGTCCTCCCAAGTGAAGTCTCAGGGCCGCCCAAATCACCCTTTTACCTCCTCCACCAGAGCAGCTTGTCTTCCAATTTTCTCCAGCAGCTCCTTCTTCTGGGAGATGTCTTTCATCAGAGACGTGGACGTTTCCACGGCGTCCTGCAGCTTCTTCTGGAACAGGAGCACAGGACAGCATCAGCAGGCGCAGTGGCAGCTCCCAGCCTCCTGCAAACCACCCCTCTGCTCCTCCAGCTCGGTCTCAGCTGCCAGTGCCAGAGCTTTGCTCCCAGGGAGCTCTGTGGCACTGCTCATCCCCTGCGGAAGGCAGCATCATGCCCTGGTCAGGCAGGTACTGCTTCGTTATGTCCTCAGTGTCACGCTGCAGCACAGCCCACGGCACAGCAGCTGGGGTTTAGGACTAGCCCAGGCAGAACGGCTGATGAGAGGGAAGCAAATACACCCAGCTGAGAGGCACGTTTCACCAAAAGCAGAGACTCAGAGTGATGGTTGCAGCTCGTGACATCTTTTCAGATGTCACAGGTTATGTAAAACACGTGTTTTCCTGTGCAAGTCGGCACCAAAGCCCCTTTCCTACTGGGATTTTGCCCTGGGGTGTAAAATAACCGCCCTGCAAAGCACGAGCCCCGTCATCAGGCTGCAGGTCAACATGAATAAGGGCATCACTGCTGGTGGTGTGTTGGGCAGGGCTCCCAACCGAACTGCTAAATCCGTGGGAAGGGAGAGTAGGGTTCAGCATTCTGACTGAGAAGGGGAAGGATGCAAGAGCTCATGTGTGACCCTCAGGAACAGAAGAAAGGCAAAACAGAGGTGCTGGGTGGTTTACTCACTTCATAGAAGTTGAGGAGTTGGAGAGTCTTCTCTGAGGTCAGTTTTAGCTGCAGCATCTCCTGATTCTTCTCATCAATTTTCTTCAGGTACTGAGCATCTCTAATCTGCAGCTGCTGCACACGAATCTTGCAGAGTATCTCTCCTATCTGCTCCTTCTGCAAATGCCAAGGAAGCAGAGCTGTAGGGTGCTGTCCAGAGCTGCACCCCACACAAGACAGCTTTTCTTTACGGGGAAAGCAGAGCTAAAGAACAGGGTCTTCAGCCTGGCTGCAGACTTGATGCTCGGGGAGAAATGCGAGACACAGCATGCCACTGAGCCTGTGTGCTGTGTCCTAGCTTGGAGGGTCCAAGCAGTGCAGACAGGTCCCCGCTGGCAAGGTTCCTGCCACACCAGCAGCAGCCAGTCCCTAGGAAACTGCTCTGGTCCACCTTTCCAGGGCACAAAGTGAGCTGCCAGTTTCCACTCTGTGAGACTTCTGGTCTCATCCCATGCACGCAGATACGTGCCAGGTCGGAACCTGGGAGGAGGACAGTGCCCTCTGACAAAGGCAGCAAGGCCAGGAGCAAAGGAGGAAGGGGAGGAAGGGGAGAACCACACATCTCTACGCAGAGCAGGCCCTGCATCTGCATGGGGCTGTTCTTTCGTTCTTCAAGGGGCCACCCAGTCCCTGCTTCCCCTCAATGGCTGCACGCACCTGCGTGAGCTGCCGCTGCAGCTTATTCTTGTAACGCTTGAGCACATTATTCTTTAAGCGCAACTTCTCTTTCAGCAGATCCTAAAGAAAGACAGCAGATTATAGTGAAAGAGGAGAGCCGGGGAGGAAAAGAGCACCCAGCCTCTACACCTTATGGTGTGGTTCCCATTCATCTCATGCACACTGCAGCCTTCACTGCTGACTTAGGAGCCCAGCGAGACACGCCGCTCAGCATCACCCTGCCCCAAAACTGGGGGCACGGCAGTGCACTTTCCCAGGCTCCGCTAAGGGCCCTGCATCATCCATGCTCACAGCAGCGCTGCAGCTCTGCAGCCTGATGAGCACCTCAGCTAGTCACCGACCAACGAGTGTGCCAAGGGCTGTGCAAACAGGCTTGCCAAGGCAGTCTGAAAACGGGACGTAGGCCACACAGGAGTATGGGAATGAGGATTTTCCCAAAGCAACATACTTGTCAGTTGACCAACCAGCCTCAAAATCTGCCATGATGCACTGACCCGCTGAAGGTTCTTCTCCTCCAGGTACCTCAGCAGCTTCTCAGAAGCTATGATACTCCCTTTATTGCTGGAGGCGGTGTTGATGATTTTTTTCTCAAAGTCACTCATGGCTTTCTTAGTATCAGTCCACCACACATCTGATTCTTCTATGGATGCCTATAGAAATAAAGTCACAAACACTCAAGAGGTGCTAACTTCCCGTATCCAGACAGCTTTGAAAACAGAGAACAACGGAAAGGACCAGGCATGCTCTCTGCTGGCGTCACTAGCACTTCTCCTGTAAGAGCACCGAGTTTCACCCTGTGCAGCTCCAGGCACATGTGCAGTCTCGCACAACACTGCTAATTCATTGACTCAGAGAGCAAGAAAACAAATCTCTCATGTGTCTGAGCTTCAACATCTGCCACTCCATCCTGACCTACAAACGTGGCCAGTCTGACTCAGCTGACACAAGACAATTAGCACCCTTTGTGTCCTGCATATGGCCCTTGGCCACAAGAGAGGGAGGGATGTCTGCTTCACCGCTCCTGGCCACTGCAGGCAGCGTCAGTGGTCTGAGCTGAACACAGATGTCTCTCCTTGCCCAAAATCTCCTGAGCATCTTGGCTAGGAGGGGGTCTCGGCAGCCAGCACAGAGCGGGCAGAGATGGCGATACAGCCACAAGAAGCCTGCAGCAAGCGTGAAGTCTCAGAGACTTTGGAGCATGCTCTGAAGAAATCCCAGAGGCAGCAGAAAGGCAGACCCTGGAGAGGACTGCATGGCGCCCAACCAAATCAGGCAGCTTCTGGGAGCTGCTGGAATGAAAAGCATGTCTGGGACAAAGGGCACACCTTCAAGAAGCTGACAAAAAGGTTTTTCTTTCGAGCACTGCTGCCTTCATCTCACACAGCAGATCTGAGCTTCTCTACTTAAAAATCTTCCCCTCATCTGTGTTATTATGTGGTCCTGCCATAATAAGATGTCTTTAGAGGTTGTGCACCTCTGATTTCTGTTGGTGTACTTGCCTTCAAGAAAGGGATAAGGTGAGAGGCAGTTCTGGCTCCCACTCTCAACTCAGGACTCCTCACAGCAATGCTCTGCACCAGCGTTCACCAAGCAAGCCTGTCTCACTGCCCGAGGGATGGCATATTGAAAGAGGTGTGAAAAGCAACAAGATATAAGGGTCCTGGAGAGCCATACCTCAAGGTACTTCAAGGTCTGCTCTGAGTCCTCCTTCATCCTCTGAATCTCATTCTTCACCTCCTTCAGCTCCCGCTCAGCCAGCTCACATTTCTGCTCCACTGTCAGGCCTAGAGGATAGCCCATCACACGATGCAGCCTGGATTGGTACCTTGCCCAAGCCTGCAACAACCAAAGAACAACACAGATGCCCTTAGAAAGCCAGCACTGGCCAACTGTTGTTGCATTTTCCTGTGTTCAAAAAGAAAATAATCTCAACGGTCACATTAGTGGGATTCCAGCTTATGGCAAGGACAAGGAGGTCTCTCCAGGGCAGGGATAACTCAGGGCCACACCTGGGCTGACCCCATCTATCCACTGATCCACCCACAAAACCCTCCTACGCAAGCACTTTCAGTTCAACAGGCAAATCCAGGGCTAGAGGTTAAAGCCAATGTGACAGCTTCACGTGGGCATGCAACACACCCCTTCGTAGAGAAGATGCTAATTGTTGTGTAGGACAGACGGGATCTCCCACCACGGCCTGGGCCAGACCCCCTGAGGACCTGAGCTTACTGCAGCACGGGCAGGCTGGAGCATGCTCTTGGGAGAACTGACACCACTCGGGAGCAATTCCCAGTGCTGTGGGGACACAGTGAGGCAGGCGCTGCCTTGCAGAGGGCAAGTACCCACCTGGCCAAAGGCAAGGTTTCTAAGGGCTTGGCTAACCAGAAAGCAGATACTTCGGACTCAGGCAGGTGCTAAAACCCAGTGCAGGACGCTGGCTGGGAATCATAGAATCATAGAATGGTTTGGGTTGGAAGGGACCTTAAAGATCATCCAGTTCCAACCCCCCTGCCATGGGCAGGGACGCCTTCCACTAGACCAGGTTGCTCAAAGCCACATCCAGCCTGGCCTTGAACACTTCCAGGGATGGGGCATCCACAGCTTCTCTGGGCAACCTGTTCCAGTGCCTCACCACCCTCTCTGTGAAGAATTTCTTCCGGATATCTAATCTAAACCTCCCTGATTTCAATTTATACCCATTACCCCTTGTCCTATCACTACAGGCTCTTGTAAAAGGTCCTCTCCCAGTACCCTTGTAGGCCCCCTACAAAGGGTGTAGAGCTTCTGTTCACTGCTGTCATGGTTTAACTCTCTGGGTCTCTGGGGAACAGGCAACATTTGGGCTAAGAGGTAAAAACCTGCTCCAAAAGCCTCCAGCAAGAAGGGAGAGAGCAACACGCACTGAGTGGTGGCACCCGAGTGTGGATGCACACAGGTCTGAGCCCACGCGGACTTCCCCGGGAGGGAGGAGAGGAGCAGAGCATCCCGGTCACAGACACGGCCCGGCCTTGGGCAGGTCTCCTGCTTTGTCAGCACCTATTTGTTTAACTTCTACTTCAAATTATGCTGCGTGGGAGTTAACTCATTCCAGATCTCCCTAGTACTCGCTGTTCAGGAGGACGGAGTGCTGGCCTTTGCGCTGAGCGCAGGAATGGCGAGGCAGCCCCAACCCCTTCAAGGCCGGCAGCACCTCTTTGCAAGACGGTGTCTGGGTCAGGGGCTCATCGCTGCGAAGCCCAAGTGCAGATGGCTGTTGGGGGACTTTCTTCTCCACATTTTCAAACAGGGGAGCTTGCCTGCTGACCCCTTGTCAGATGAGTGCTGAGATGTCGGGGAGTGCCAGTAGGTCAGAGGGGCTGCAGAGGGGAGAAGGGTCGTGGCTCTGTGCAGAAAGGCAGCAGCCAGACCCAAAAACCTGCAGCCGCTGCCCTGTCTGCGGAGCAGTACCTGTGTCAGCTTCGGCCGGTCATCGTGCATCTCGGACTGCTGCTCGGGCGACTGGGCGCTCGGGTCCTTCTTACGGTACCATTTCTCCAACATTTCCGCCTCAGTTCGGAGCAGGGCAATGGCGTCGCTGCGGGAAGAGGGGGTCGGGCTGAGCCCTTGGCCGAGCGAAGCACCGCGTCGGGGAGCAGCTGAGCCCGAACAGGCAACCGCAGGGCACAGCGACCACCCTGCATGTGGCAGGAGGGCTCGAGGTCACCCCAGCCCGGACACAGGGGCACAGCCAAACCCGCTCTTTCCCGGACCCGGAGCAGCTGGCAGGGCCTGAGGCAGCGGGTCCTCCCAGGGGTTCGCG
>NW_010232618.1:26255-35926 GCF_000690775.1 Eurypyga helias | reverse complement strand
GTTAACATTTCCCTTCACAGAGGGGAAAATGAATTCTGGTCACTCATAAATATGCTCCAGCATTTTTAGTTTCTACAGTAATAGGGGTAGTGTTCTTCTGTTACCTCTGACAGGGCTGACTGGGAATAGCCCGCTGCGCTGGAAAATATCCAGTGAGGTGATTATTGTTCCAGCCCTGTTTCTCTTGCTAGAAAACACTTCATTTTTACATAATCTTTGCATGGGCAAGGACCAAGCAGTCGGGATTGTTTCTTGTAGGGAGCAGCCTGATGGATCCAGGCTGCTGCCTTTCAGCGTGGGAGCTGAATACTCCTCCCCACGAGTGCCCGGGCAGTGGTTTCACAGGTATGGCCAGCCCGGCTGGAGCTTGCTGCCCTTGCTCTGCCTCTGCTTTGGCGGCCACCTCGGCATAGGAGGGGACAAATGGTCTCTTGTAGCAAGACGTGCCCCAGAGACCTCATACTGTGCCTGCGAGAGCTCACTGTCAGCTTCTGCTGGTCTTTGCTTTAGGAGCAGGCTTTCAATTTGTATCTTTTTACCCTACAGACTTTGTAGATCAACTTCACTTTGAAAGTTTCATTCTAGAGGATTTAAGCCCAGTAGCTGATAAATATTCCCGAGTGAACTTCCCAGCTGGAGCCTGGCAAGTTCACCGGGTGAGGTATGGACCATAATGTGTAAGGTGAACTCTGCGTCCCACAGGAGTGAAAACCAGAGTGTAGCATCTGCTGGGGATTTTTTGTTTTGCTAGCTCTCTGGGATCCATGTGACATTTAACAGCCAGTTGGTGGGATTTAAGCACATGTTTAAAGTTAAGCATGTGCCAAGTGCTACGCTGAGCTGTAGTTGGAATCCACTTGGGAACTCCTGGAGAAAGCAGATCTTGTTTTGCTGCTGCAAGCAACTGAAGGAGTTGCACTGAGGCACAGCACCTTTTTCAACCTCAGCTCTGAAGTGGCACCAGTCCCACCACATAACGCGTGCTTCCCCATGCTTTCACAAAGCAGAAATGAGACATCAGACCCATCCCACAAACATCCCCTGTGCTTTTTTTGCTTTGCCTGAAACTTGGGGACATGACCCTGCCAGGCTGTCCCTGCCGCTCACGTGTGGGAACCATGGTGGTGTCTTTGCGTTCCAGGTTAAGGACTTACCTTTGGGTTTTCCCAGGCACTTCAGAGATGTCCTTAGACTGGCTGTGTTAAGCTGGTTTGCTGCACTGTTGGTCCAATGCAGGAAAACAGTCAGCTCCGCTCTTGCCTTTGGCATTTTCTCATTCCTATGTAGTTCATTTAAGTTACCTTCTCATGATCCAGCAAGCAGAACCTATCATTTCATTTTAGGCCTCGGTCTAACAGTCACAAAAGTACCTGGAAGTCTTCTGAGATTTGGATCAGGCCCCTGTATGCATTTTATAAAACTACTTCTTGGCCATTGTTTAACTTTTCACATTTTTATTTACCTTGAGTGTTGAAACTGTGAAAGGGGCCAATGAGTTCTCCTCCCCCAGTTTGCTCCCTCCCCTTCAGAGAGTGCAGTTAATCTTCATTTCTTGGCTTTGCAGTGGAAAAAAAATCCATTAATACAGCACCTCACTTGAATTGCTCTTGTTGGAAACTGATTAAAAGCTTATTACTGCCTCGTCCCGCAAATGGCATGCAGTGTTTCTCCTTTGATGGGCAGCCTGTCGGCTTGTCAGATTACTCCGTAGAATAATTCAATTACTCAGGGTAGCAGTGTTGATATGAAGAGCTTATGTTCCTCATTGCTGGCAGTTCTGTGCTGTTCACTCTGGAAACATGATTTGAGAATGAGCTGTGTCTTTAACAATGGAAGGCAAAGCTGCTTCTCCCTGTATTTCCCTTCCGCCTCTTCCCTTACCCCCTCCCCTCCCCCAGGCTATTTTTGTGGTGTACAGAGCTCCCAAACCAAACTGAGGGAAGGGGCGAGGTGAGAGGTGTCGCAGTCCCTAGTTTGCAGATTTAATACATACACACTGTGTTTTCTGAGGAGGGTGTATGTGGGTCAGCGGTCCCTGCAGATCTTTATTATTTATAGCCATTTCTATAAATACAGGGCTTCACGCAGCGGGTTCACACAGTGCTGTGTTTCTTGTAAACTGAATTGGTTTTGTCCTTGCTACCATCTGGAGGGAGCAAGTGCCAGCTGATAGATTAGGATGGAAATGAAAGCGCGCGATACACGTGCGAGCGCGATCCTGCCACAAGGCATGCCCCTGTTGGTCTAGGAAGACGCTGCAGTGATTCTATCGGAGGACAAGGTTTTTGGTGCTATTTCTGTATTTTATACCCGAGGGATCTTTTTCCCCTCTGCATGTGTTTCTGTGCAGGCATGTGCATGAAACAGAGGTGCTTCCCCGCGCTGTCAGTGGGACTGACGACAGCTGGGTGGGTGGGAACGTGTGTAATTGCAGCAGAAACTTCCTGCAGCTGCTCTGCCATGTACTTCAGGATGAAACATCTCTTTCGGTCGTCTGCCGCCATGGAGAGGTGCCTAGTGCACCAAGGAGGTACTGACCTCCTTCTCCCTGCGGTCGGCACTGGTACTTACTGGGCAGGCTCCAGTAGCAGCCAGTGCTGGATGCCCCTGCCATTTCGTAGGCAAACTGGGAAGCGTGGCGTGTTCCTCTGACTCCCCCACTCTCCACCTTGCATAGCCACACATTTAAAATGCTGAAATGTGGTCTTTTTGTTGTTGCTAACATTCAGAAATCTTGGTTTGGTCTGGTCAGCAAGATACTTGGAAGACAGCACTGTTGGGTGTTGTGAATAAAATAGGTCCCCATCCTTCCCCCTGCCCCCCAAACTGTGGAGGACCCAAACCGGTTCCGCCCACCCCCCACGTGTAGTCTGCCTTGGTAGACTATGTTCTTCGCACCAAGAATATAGCCAACAGCTGAGATGTGTGCTCAAGGCCAAAGACAGTTTTAAATGGTTCCAGTTTACGTTACGCAGCTGTGCAGCATGGTACATTTTGGAAAGAACGCTGGGATGGTGTATGAAAAGTTACTGAAAATGAGGCGATACCAGTAGGGGTTTATTTTGGGTGCTGGGTTTGGGAAAGCATATACTCAAATATTCTAAAATCCAGAACTTGTCGAGAAAAAATGAGTGCAAGGTAAGGAGCATCATGGTGCATTTCTTGCTAAATGTGTCTTTTCATTCCATTCACATGAGAAACTGAAGATTGTACCTGCGAAAGAATTCAAACAGCTGTCTTTGTTTCCCAGAGGGTGAGCATGCAAGTGCTGGGGAGCAGTTTGCAGGATCAGAACTTCGGCCTGCCCTGGCTGATAAACCCTCAGGAGAGGAAAGAGAAACCTGGCTTTTTAAATACGGCTCTACTTAACCTTAATATTTCTTCCTAATAGATTGTGTTGGCGGTCAGACTCTACACTTGTGATTAAACTGTTAAAAAATCAAGATATTCAAGGATTATTTACTGTATTCAATCCTCTTACATGCAGTGCACTCTATTGCCCTGCGGATAGTATAATGTCATGACTGGCATGACTGGTGATTTTCCTTTTCTTTTCTAGTACAAGGATGCATTTATGAAGGCAAACCCGGGCTATAAGTGGTGCCCCACAACAAATAAACCTGTGAAAACTCAGTCATCCTCTGTTACAAACCGAAAAAAGCTATGGGGCTTTGCATCAGACACAGCAAAAGATTTACCGAGCCCAAAGAAAATGACACAAAGTGAAGAAATGCCACAGCTGAATTTCGGGATGGCAGGTGAGATTTCCATCCATGTTACTCAGATGTAGCATCCTCGTTTTGTCTGAGGATGAGGCATTGAAATCTAACCATGACACGAGTTTTCTTTACTGCACCCGGTACTGTAGTGCAAATAACTTTCATGTCCCGAATTAGGTTGCCAAGACTGTAGTTAAACCTCTGCATAACAACCTTCTAAACCTTTCCGTAGTGCGTGAGTGCTTTTAAGAGTCGAGCCCAGGTATGTGGCATCGGAACCCGTACCCCATTCGGGGTCCAGATTTGATTGGTTTTTAATTCCATCTTGTCTGCCATTAGAGATTTTCATTCTGTAGTCAGAAAGAAAAATGCTGATCGTGTGCATTCTTTTTCAGAGAGCACTGTACTGTGTTTGGTAATTGGCTGTTTACAAGAATAGTGGATGGGTGCCTATCAAGTTGGAGGTGTTAACATTCTTACGGATGGATGTATTGCTGGAGCGAACCTCTTTATTTAAATCAAGAGAAGAGTAATTTAATTTTACTTAAAATATGCTCTTTTGCCCATTATACCTTGGAGAGGCAGATTCTAACCCTTTAAACATTTAAAAAAAAAAAAAAAAATCTCTAAATAAGTGTAGGCAGGGCACCTGAACTGGTGAAAGGCAGATAATCTCTCACTGATATCCACAAATAGCAGAACTGTTGCAATCATGACCTTGAAAGAAAAAAACATTAATGTTAAGTACTGCCAGCTTAAGAACCTAACAGCCAAGCTAGAAAATAATTTTTTTTCCCCCACCACCCTTTTTTCTGGATTTTTTTTCCTTTTTCTTTCAGTTTAAAGTTTCTAGTTTTATAAATATCGATGTATTTGAAACTTCGTTGTGTCCTACCTAGTTCATGACAAGTGTGTGGCAGATAAGACTTTTCTGCTTTGAGAAATCATGAGCTGGAGAGTGGAAAATGGTTTTATGGAACAAGTGTAAAAGGATAAAAAGGCATGTGTACCTTTTTGCCAGTAGAGTGGTATGAAAATTCCTGTAATGAAATTCCTTCTGGCTATGAAGGAACTGTGAAATGTGATCAAAATCAAGTTTTTCATGCTACATAGTTAATGATATATGGGAGATCAGTTCTAAAAATTGCAAGACCATTCCATCCTGCTCTGCTTTTGCTATCCGAGTAGTAATTTCTATGCTTCTTAAAGGTTTACTGACTTAATACAGAGAACAAGTAATAGGCTTTGGGCTACCTGTCTGCCATCCCCCACGACTCCTGCTGGGCTATCCAAATGTGAAGCTGCTGAGTACAGAGAGATCTTGAATCAACACCTGTCAGAGCGGAGGACAGAGAACTGAAGAATTAATTAGAAACTAATCTAATCCATTGTTTCACCTGTAGAGCCATTCATTACAGAAGAAGGCCCTTCTGTGCTGCATGTGATTTAATTTTTATTGTTTTACTGCAGACTGAGTCAATGAGCGTAGTAATCCGCAGGGCTGTCACTGCAGTCCTCAGGCCACCGAAGGCTGGCTGTCCCTTGGGTATGACAACAGCTCGTAGAGTAACCGCAGCTTCTGACAGAGCTGTTAGCAGCATCCACATTGTGACAAGTCTGCCTTGCCAAATGCACTGCTGTTTTGTCAGCTGTATACCAGTTCGTGATAAATATGTTTTGGTGTGTTCTTTTCTCCTTGACTTCATGTGAAAGTTCAGTTCAACCCTGAATTCTACCCAGCACAACCTCTTTTAAAATCCAGGCTGCATGCTAGCTGATGAACCAAAATGTAGCTGAACCACCTCAGAAACGCTTTTACCTTTCAACACCACTGTCTTGCATCTTCAAGATAGCTTCCTTAGGACAGGGGTTATATGATTCCAGAATCATTCCAGGACACCTATTTTACTTGCTGGTAGTCACTAATCCTGTCTTGATTGCTTTTTGTATATTACATTTCATTTTGGAAAACGTAATATAGAGAGAGTATGATGTTCCGTTCCTTTCTAAGTCCCACACAGGCCATCCCTCTCTTGTTCTTGGCACTCCAACAATAACCACCCTGCCTTTAACCCTCACGCGTTGACCTGTCCTTGTGCCAGCAACCCGAGGTGTGGCGGCAGAGCTGGGCATCTGACCCACAGACCCACCCGCGGTGTCCTTGCTCACCCAGCCTGGAAGCGGTGGTTGAGCACGTTCTCACGACACAGCTTGCCTGTGATCCGCTGTAGGGCAAGGGTAACTGCTGTTGGCGGGTGAGCGTGACCACTGCAGGATCGACCTTCACCACTACAGAACTAAAGGGAGCAACAGCTTTGCTGTGCAGATGCGCAAGATTCCAGTACTTTCACATTTCTGCATCAGAAGAAAACCGTCTGAGCTAAAAAGCTCTTCAGTAAAGCAACGGGTGGGAAAAAGGTACTTTCTAGAGTAGGCAGGATCCTGATAGAGGTGCAAGTTTTGTCTTTTAGAAAGAAGCTTAATTCTGCACCCAGGTAGAAGTTGAAACTGGTTCCTGCTGGTGTTCTTTCTACATAGTTCCTCCTCAGTTCTTTTTCCTCTGACGAAAAAGCTGCGACGATGAACGATTTTCTAACCAGACCAATACCAACAAAGTGTGTCGTTCCCAAATACTGAGATAGTTTTACGTTTCATCAGTATTGAAAGCTGCTGAGAAAGTCATGAATTGCCTCCCATTCTGCAAGTCGAATGTGTGCTATTTTCTCACTACTGTTGATTTAACTGTAAATTGCTTCAAAATAGCACTTAAACTTCTTAATTTTTCATGCCAGCAAGTTCTTAGTGCCATAAGAGAAACACTGTTGTGCTGAGAGGGCACTATAAACATACGGCAGTGTTTGCATATGTACGTTTTTGTCTTTCTTTAGATTAAGTTATTTTGTAATTTGAAGGCTTAGTGGAAGGATTTTTGTTTTTATCAAGATCAGACATCCAAGTGCCAGCCCTCTGCTACAGCTGCAGCATAAGTATGCAAGTTGCTGAAGCACCAAATTAAACTTCCACTTAGCTGTCATTTTTTTTCCCTTCTTCTTAATTTTTATATTTAAATAAACAGTTTAAGTATTTGCTTACTTGGAAAAAAAACAAACAGTCCTATCCTTGCCCTGTTATGATAAGCTACTTATTTGAAGGGCAGAAAGCTGAGACCAGCAAGAAGGTATTTGGAAGAGGGGGAAGAATTTTAGAGCCATCAGCTGGGTGTTCCTCACTTGGCTAAAACTGAGGAGGGGAGTGAAGACTCACAGGTAACTAAAGTGAAGCCCAAGAGAGCAGCTGAGAGCTGTCAGTGTGATGTGGGCTAAGAAAAGGACTATATGCAGTGTGTCAGGCAGTGTGTTTTCAGGAACTGTAGGAGTAATGCCGTTGAACAGGGCACAGCTCATCCGGCACGGTTGCCCTGCTGGTCCTTTACATACAAGAAAGATGAACTCCACCTGGAATAACTGCAGAGGGGAGCTACAGGGATGGCTGGGACCGTGGGAGATGGACATGCTTGATGTCACAAGAAGATATTGATTTGCTTAGGCTAGGAAAGCAAGTGGAAGAAGAGTTGGTTGACTCCTGTAAAATGTGGAAGAGGGAAATAAAATTTAGGGAGAACAGTTACTTAATCTTAAAGATGCAGGCACCAGAAACAATGTGTGCCACCTGGCCCTGAGTAAATTTAAGCTTAAAACTGGGAGAAAGCTCTTAATGCTTAGAAGATTTGGATTCTACAGCAGCCTTCCAATGGGAATAAAGAAAGCAGCCACCCCCTTACTGATTAGTAGAGTGCTCAGTAAGTTTATGATGGGCCTGGAGATCTCCTCCCATCTCTTTCCTCCAAATTAACTGCCTGTTCAGGCAGTGTCTTTCAAAATACGGGTTCACTTGTCACTTCTTAATTGCTCTGATGCCCTCCTGTTTGAAGGACTGAACTGCTTTTGATCAAGTGTTTTGATGACAAAAAGTGCTGTGCTGACAGGATCACTTCCTGTACGAGTTGTGCTTAGGTACTTGCTGGCCCTTCCCCTTTTCTGTCCATTTCTTCAACCACTTCTTACTTAGATCCTACACTTCTGATAGTGCCTCATCTCTTTGTAGAAACTTAGTATCTTTTGTTCCCTCTTTTATTTAAAAATAAAAACTTGGTTTGTTGTTGTTTGGTTTTTTTTGTTTGGTTGGTTGGATTTTTCCCCTAAAAAGCCAGAACAAAACTACAAAAAACCCACACACCTTCTACTTGTTTATTACAGTAAAAGAAAAAATTAATTCCAGTTGAACACTGGGTTTGAAGCCAGATGCTATTAGGCTGTCGTCTTAAGATAATGAGCCGCTCTTCTATCCTTGAGACAGTGGATGAGCCTCGTTTATTCACACTGCTTTCCTCTGCTGCTATTTACTCCTGATTTAAGAGATTATTGAAAAAACTTACCCTGTGAATGTCAGTGCGAGATGCTCTCTGAGGGAGAACTTTTGACAGCGTCTCTGGTATTGAATTAAACAGCACTAGTGAGTATTCCCATGAACTGGACCTTGACGATCCGTAGCACTAAATCATTTGGAACTTTACAGGTACAGATTTGGCCCACGTCAGCTCAAAAGCTCAACAAATTCCTCGGCACAGCTCGTGAGTGGAAATGGGCCAGGAGATTTCCTGGTGGGCATGTTGGATGCAACTGTTCTGCATCCAAATTTTGCATAACAAAATGCAATCAAATGAACAAGAGTAATTGTGACAGTTGGTCTCCGTTCCAGGGAATGATCCTGGGGACATGTAACTTCCTGTTGTAGAGAGAGTTTTTGTGCAGTTTGCTGAAGGGAAATTGGAAAACGTGGGTGCACACTTAGTCAGACCTGGGGAAAGTTACTTATCTTTGATGTCGCATCATTACTGAGGCTGGTGTCTTTGCAATAGAGTAAGGAAAATGCTTCCCTCTCTCTCACGTTGTGGCTGTTCTACAAGACACTTAGGCCACAGGCTGCCTTCCTGTCTCCATGTGACACGCTGTTAATTGGGCCCCTGCTTTGCTTCCAAGACACACCCCCAGAATCAGACAATTAGTCTTCATAATGATGAACAGCAACCACTGTTCTGGGTGGAAAAGCCACTCTGTGCGTAATGCGGTGCCAGTGTTCGTTGCCTTCACTTCTTGTTGTCGTTTTCCAAGCTCCTGAGGTGCGGGAAGGCTGGAGGCAAGAAGCTGTCAGCATCAAATACTTGGAAAAAGCACGTTTATCTCTCCATTTTATTTTCCTCGATTATATATTGTATTGGCAGGGCAACAAGTATTTTTTTTTGGCCAGTGCCTGCGCTGTTCTGGCACAGAGGATCAAGCGCTTCATGCTTCAGAGCTGTCAGGCTGGCACTTTTCTCCCCTAAATGCAACTCTAAATTAAAGCTGAATGAAAATAGGAATTTTGCTTCAGAGTTGGATCGTGTCATTTTGTTCCATCCTTTTACTTCTTCCATCGTTCTGCTTGTTCAGTGGTTAAGGAAAGGAACCAGTCCCTCGGCAGGAGCACCCATTGCATTATGAACGTGTGATATTAGAGCATCTTTGTGTGTATTTATGTAGGAGATCATTACAGTTGCTCTTTTAAAGATACTCATCTCTGTAGTGCATAAAACCTTTGGCAGTAAAATTGTAAATCCACGCAATGGGGTGTTAAGCACACAAATCCAATTAAATCCTTCAAACAGCTTTGAAAGCCTCTCCCAGAGGGTACAGAAATGGTTATTTGTGATTCTCTTGAATTGCCTTTTATGGCAGCTTGCTTAGAGTGTCTGTGACAAGTAGTCTTCTGGGTGTTTAACGCTGCAAATGGTAAGTTCTTTAAACAAGCAAATGAATAAACTTAAGACTTGGTTCTACTCTTTTAACAGATCCGACACAAATGGGAGGTTTAAGTATGCTGCTCCTAGCAGGGGAACATGCCCTCAGTGCACAG